>NW_012267338.1:7914674-8139975 GCF_000151885.1 Dipodomys ordii
GAAAATGAACCCTTAGATATGTATTTAAATGTTTTTTCTTTCATGCATTTGTTTCTAATGCATTTATAAGATTATTTCTTTGTTGCTTTGTATGTTATTATCTTTTATACAAATTGAGCCAGTTTTTTCCCTCAGTTTCCTGTTTATAGTTTCATTTTCAACACCCACATTAACTTCCTGTTTCTTCTTCTCCATGCAAGAACAGATTTTGGTGTTTAAATGAAGCCACAGATACATGTGCAACACTCCTCAACTTATTCACCACTTACATCTTCCCGTCTGTACAATGGAGATCAAGATAGCTCACTGATAGATTCAATGTAAAGATAACCTGCAATGATTTATTTGAAAACCAAGCACACATTTTTTATTATGTTCAAATACAAGCTCCACTGACTCATTAACTCTTCAATCTTAGACTACTTTTGCAACCACGGTACTTGAATTTTCTCTCTGTTGGGTAGAATGTACTTTTTGCCGTCTTCACATAGTCTAGGATTGCTTGTACCCATGGATTGGTTAAGATTTCACCTCACCCCATTTTGAATGTCCATTATAAAAAAAATAACAATGGACACAGATGCTGGTGAAGATACAGCCAAAAGGGAATTCTAATATATGGTTGGAAATGTAAACTTGTTCACTGGAAAGCAGTGTGGAGATTCCTCAAAAAATTACAATGCTTAATAAGAAATGTACTCATTACTTTGCTCGTGTAATTGTAACCCTCTGTACAATATTTTCACAATAAAAAACTTATTTAAAAAGAAAAAGGAAGAAAAAAGACAATATAGAGGAAGAAATTTACAAAGCAAAAGATGATTTCTAGAACAGAAAAGGTCCTTCTCTAATGGAAAGGAAGTAGAAAGCCAAGCACAATAACAAACAAAAAGATACACAAGCCATAACCATGCCAAAATACCAAAGGAGGAAGAATTTTCAAAATGTTAGAATTACAAATACCAAAATCACACTCAAAGGCACAGTGCTAAAAACTCGAAAACCCCCAGTTACCCTATGGAGCCAGGTTGGAGGCGGGGAAGGGTGACATTGCCCCCAAGAAATGCACTCATTGTCTGACTGTTGGAATTGCAGCCCCTCTGTACAGCACCTTTATAATAATCATAAAAATAAATATTTTAAACAGTCAAAAAAATAAACATGGAAATACCCTATGATACAGCAATTCCACTCCTGGGTATTTACTCAAAAGATTAGAAATGGGCAGAGCACAGGTGGCTCATGCCTATAATCTGAGCTACTCAGGAGTCTGAGATCTGAGGATCACAGTTGAAAGCCAGCCTGGACAGGAAAGTCCATGAGACTCTTATCTCCAATAAACCCCTCAGGAAATAGGAAGTGGCACTGTGGCTCAAGTGGTAGAGCTCTATCCTTGAGCTGAAGAGCTAAGGGACAGTGCCCAGACACACAGGTCATGACCAAGAAATATATATATATATATATATATATGAAAGAGGATACAGTAAAGCTACAGTACATCCATGTCTATTGCAGCATTATTCACCATATCACAGGTATGGAATCAGCCAAGTATCTTCTCAAGAAAGTCAAGTATATATGCACAATTGAATTTTACTCAACCATTAGATAATGATATTGTACCATTAAAAAAAAATGGAAAGACCAGGCCCCAAAAGACAAAAGATACATGTTTTCCCTTATATGTAGTTGTATGGTATGCAAGTATATACAGAAGTATTGATTGAAAAATTATAGTCTCAAGGGATATCTCAAATAGTGTAATTCTTTAGAAAGCCAAAATCAAAGTTCAGCGAAATAAAACACCATATATAATTTTATGTAATTATAAATATAATTTACACTCACCCAGTAACTTGATTTACAAGTTTAACTTATTTTTCTATGAACACTGGGAATACTAGGTTAAAAAAGTCAAAGCTAGATTATTAAGTTAATATTGATAAAAATACATAGATTCCGAAGATATCTTCAATGAAAGTTCCATTCATTATTATTAAAGAGGGTTTTTTTTTGTATCATCAGCATTTGGTAATTAAACATTGAAGGGCATTGGTTTTAACATGCTTCTTCACCTGTCGCTGTAGAAGCTTATATTTGCAAGACATTTCAGCTACAAAATTTCTAAATCTTCAATTCAGATTCAGAGGAGGTGAGTTTATTTGTCCTAAGCAGTCTTTTGTATTTTAAGTGCCTTTATTTAAGTGATAATGTCACCTGAGAGAACAATTTGAAAGGAAGACTCACTTTGGCTCACTGTTTCAGAGGCTTTGGTTCACAAGTTTTGGTTCCATGGACTCTGGGATCCTGGTAAGACAAAACTCAGTGGTAGGAGGGGAGCATTGGGTCAGGGAGCTTTTTACTTCACAGAAGAGAGGGAGAAAGAGAGGAGGAGCCAGCTATTACCATCAAAGGCATACCCCCAAATGATTTATATCTTCTAAGCTTTACATGCTGAAGTGGCCCAAACTTCACAAAATTGCACCACAAAGCAGGGAGCTGTGGGAGATATTGTAAGTGTAAAACCTGGCATAGGCTCAAGAACTTCCTAGTGATGATAATGAAAACTAATATTTAGGGATTGTTTTCGCACTGTTAACTAAGCTAGTGTTTTATAGAGATGAGCACATTTAATCCTTTCAAACCATGGGAGGTAAGTCCCATCATTGCTCTTTTCTAAAGGAATAAACTCGACTTTCAAAGGATCTATAGCACATAATTATGATGATACACATCTGGTCACAGTGGAATTTAAACCTGTGTTTGTCCTATACTATAAGTCTTACATTGCACAAAAGGAAAATGTTTCCAGTTTTCTCAGTCCATTTTCATGTGACACTCTGCACTTTTCATATATTTCCTTTAAATTTCGGAGAAACTAATTCATCTGTCCCATAATGGTGTCTGAAACTACCCCCTCAAGAAATAATTTATTCATAAATGACAATGTATTCAAATATATTTAATTTGATTTATAAATATTTTTAGACTTAAGTCCAAAAGCATTATGTTCTTTAGTAATATATATCTTCCTGTCTTGCTATGGCCCAACATTTGAATACCATCAGTTGAAAATATGAATTATCTAAGGTCTTCGTCCTGTGTGTATGTCAGAGCACTGTTGAAATAAAGGAAGAATTTCATAGCTGGGAAAGCTGAGTGTCAAGCTGGTCATTTTTTTCAGCTTCCATGCTGATTAGTAACAACAGTTCAACTAGAAAGTCAGGGCCCAGGGCACTGTTCATAGTAGTAGACTCTACCATAGAAACTGGAGGAGGGTTGTTAAAGCAAGTGAAAGATGGGTTTCCTTTTGGGGAGGAGCACATAATAAAACACCAAGGCCTTTGAGTCTCTCAGCATCAATGGGAAGGCCTCCCCAGGAGTCATTTCCGATTGTAACTGAAGAGAGTACCTTACTTGGACATCCGTATCTATTTTGTGTTCCCCTTTGAGGAAGTAATGTGATTTAGCACTGGTGTCTGCAGGATAAAAAGAGTCTGATTAATGCGTGGCACTCCACGTGATAGCACAGGCACCCGCGTAAGTGATGGAAGACCATCTCATAATTGGATCTGAAATTGAATAAAATGATAAAAAATTTAGCATAGCCTTTGTCTTTATGTGCTATCGTGGGACAGCAGAGAGGTCAGGCTACTTGGAAACGATGAGGTCCATTTTACAGTCTCTGCTGGTAAAAATTTGTTTAACACCTTCTCATGATTAAAAGGAATGTGTATCCTGCTGTGGCACCAAGGTACAAGAGAGGGAATAATAAATTGGTGCCATTGACAAGATGTCATTTGTTATCTGCTTTAAAATGTCAGGTCGTGTCATGGTGGTGAAATATTTTCTCTCTTGATGTATGTCCTACAATGTAGGTTCAGTGTTTGGCACTATTCTATTTCAATAAAAGAAAACAGCTTTTAATCTGGAAGGCGCTGTCACCAGCAGGAAAATAAGGTCATCTGTGACTCTTATTTGGCCATTTCTCCACAACCTTCCATTAGCAGTATATTTCATTTGCCCAGTTGGTCCAAATTCTTTCTTTAATTTATCTTTTGAGGAGTGTAATTATCCATCTGTTCTCTTGGCCAAAGGCAGGAAAGGAAAAAAAAAGGCTGTTAGAGGTTTTGAATCTACAAAAAGGCTGAAACCTGGTAACTGCACATGTGCTAGTAACTGTTAAGTGCTGTGCTTCTGTGTTTCTTAGCATATACTCATCTCTCTGAAAGTCACAGAACACAAATATAAAAGCAAAGCTTACATAGGTTAATCAATTACAAATAAAAAAGATCTAAGAGGAAAGTAGATTAAAATATGTAGTTTTATATATTTCAGAGCTATGATGCTATTATACCAGTATGGGATATAAATTACTATGAAACATAAATGAACAAACACAAGATAGTAAAAGTCTCAAATAGTTGGTTTCCAATTCTCATGTGATTATACTTTAAGTGTAAAGTCATGGCAATGACCTTGGACAGCATCTATTTGTCTTTTACACATTGAGGCACCTATGCATCTTGAATGATGGAGTCCGTAATAATCAAGTTGGAAGAACAAAATCTGTTGCAGATGATAGGAAAAAATGACTTAATATAAGAATATATAGGATGGCATTTTCTTTTTCATTACATATGAGGTAGCTCAATGTTTTACACAAAATTAAAATTGTATATCTAGGCACAGGGGCTCACACCTGTAATCTTAACTATTCAAGAAATGAGGAGGATGGTGATTCGAGGCTAGACTAGGTCAAAAAAGTTCATAAAAAGCTGGGCATCGTAGCATGTATCTGTAATTTTATTATGTATGAAATATACATAAGAGAATCATAATCTCAAGTTACCAGGACAAAAATTAAATAAATAAGTGGGACTCCACTTAAAAACTAGCAGAAGTGTTGTAGGTATGACTCATAATAGGTTACTTGTCTGAAAATTACAAGTCCCTGAGTTCAAACCTGATTACTACCTTTAAATTCCAAGTATGTAAATGATAAAGCCAAATAGAGGGAGAGACCAAGACAGAGAGACACAGTGAGAGAGACAGATAGAGCAAAAATACCTACTACCATGGAATAGAAGAAAGTCACTATAGATATGTCAACACCTCTGGGACACTAGGAGAATTTTTTCATATAACACTGCATGAAACTTTTCTTTAAAGATCCTTACTTTTCCAATCAACCTGTGAAATACTTTTGCCTGACTATCTACCTATAAGAAGATTTTCACATTACATTCACCCTGCTGAATCCAATATCTCCACATCTGTTCAGACAAGCAACTGTGTTGATTAAAGTATTTCTTAATGAATACGTACTGAACATATGCAGATCTTTGATTCTTAGCATCATTCCCTGAACAAGGCCTTGGATCAACTATTTCCATAATGTTCACATAGTATTTCATGCAGTGGAGATGACTAAAACTCTTCAGGAACACTTGTGCAGGCTACATACATATATTAGGCTATTTTATGTGATGGATTTGTACATGTATAGACTTTGGTACCTATGGAAGGGTCCAGGGATTCTGAGAGAGGATTCTATACTCTTGACACACAAAGAAGATAGATATCAACTTGATCCCTAGTGTTGATCGGCAACTTTTTGTTGTTTTCTTTTACTAAAGAGGCATTATTTGACTTCTAAAGGTAATTTAGAAATAAGATGCCTCCTCCTTCCTACCTCCTCCCCCCTCCCTTAGTGAGGCCAATAACATTCTGACCAGACAGGATGGACGTTTTCTGTGGATAGACCTGCCATTCACTCCTGTCATGACCAAAACTGTATTTATCATGACACTGTTCCAAATCTTATTTTCCTGGGGTAGCTTAAAATTTCAGATGTTCTTATGTAATATCTTGTCATTTTAATCCTGACAAATGACTTGATTAATAATTACATTAAATAATCTTGTAAACCAAACCAAGTATGTCTGGGAATCATATGTGATTACCCTCTAATTGTGGTGAATTGTTCATTACTTTTGAATTACTAGTAATATGTTTAGAAAAACTTTTTTCTATAGCAAATACATTATATGGAGTTGGTTTGCATAATACTATAAACAGGAAGAAATTGAGCAAGATGAACAGAAATACTTGGGAATTTATATAACTTCTTGTCTTGTTTGGAATTCAAAGAGGAAAAAAACTGAATTATTTACAACAGGCACATCACATTTCACAAGCCTACCCAGAGGTGGGAAGGGCAGCATAAGCAAATAAACGAAAAAGAATATTAAGTGACGTAGGCCAAACCCAAAGAAACATAGGTCCCATGGTTTCCCTTATCTGCAATAACTAGTATATGTCTAGGATAAGCAGAAGAGGTCACAAGCTATGTACATAGGACCATATAACTTTATGCTAAGCTCAATGAACCCCAAGATAGGGACACATGATATTTTATCTTTCTTGTTGTTCTTTTTTAATGTATTTATAATGCATTATGTGATTTTTTTCTTTGTATGTTCTTCCCCCATAGTACAACCCCTGTTGTCACGTATTTGATTCCGCTGTCCTGCATCTTGTATATACATTTTTTTTCTAATTTGGGGAGGGGAAGGGAAATAACAAAATGTTGAAATAAGGATACAGGAGGATGACCCATTGTAACAATGAGATGTACCAGACACTGTTGAAAAAGAACTTTACAACTTTGTGGGGGGAGGTGGAGAAGCTAGGGAGGTGGGGAGGAAAGTGATGGTAGGAGAAGATCAAAGGAGGAAAGAATGCTTGATAGGAAATGCACTCATTACCTTGCTCATGTAACTGTAACCCCTCTGTACAGTATCTTTACAATAAAAAAATTTTAAAGAATGCTCATGAGACATGACCGATTTTTAGACCTCTCTACAGCAAGAAAAATCTTTGTTGTAACGAGGATATTTCTAACTTTTACAGAACTTCATTTAAATGAATTCCCTCAGGTGCTGGTAGCTACGCTTTCCACTTCCATAGTTAAAAATGTAAATTCCTTTAGTGCAAAATGTTTACACAATTACCTACTTCAAGCAGAGATAAAATTTGTGCTGAGTCTATGCATTAATTCTTTAAATACATTAATATTTTCTGTGATGGGACCTATGCTTATGTACTTTTAAAAGAAAAAAAAACATGGGGTGATTCCAAGCAATAAAAGTTGTTACTAAGGAAATTAAACCTTAAAGTATTTGGACTTTAAATATAAAAGGTTGAAGTGGTTGCATGATCTTTAATGTAGTGTAATAAACATAATAAGCTGTCCTTAAATTCTCCACACAAAGAAAGGTCAACAATGTAAATTGTGCAGAGAACTCATGAAATTAGTACAGTCTGATTAATTCAGTAGAATAATTTGTTAAGATAGTAGGCTGGATTTTGCTTGGGTTGCTATAAATATTTTCCCTTCTGATTCAAAGAAGATGGTCAGCACTATATTTTCTTCACTAAAAAACTGCAGAGTAGCTAGATGAAGCAGATAAGTTGTCTCCTAGGTTTAATACCTAAGCACTTTGGCATTTTATGAAATTGTCTCAGAAAGAAGAGAACAGATAAGGCAAAAAATGTAATAAATAGGAATGGTTGGGAGATCCTACCTTCTAACTATGAAAGAAAGAAACAGAGATTATCTGAGTCCTATCATGTGCTAGGAATGACAAGCTTTCAGCATGGCTGCTTGCTGATGGGAAACTCTGAAAGTGACTGGCAAGTGGAAATTAAACATCTCTGCACAATAAATCCTAAGAGTCTGCATTTAGTTACTGCATTTCTAAGACAGGTAATTTGGAGACAAGAGTAGTATGACCAATGTAGACTGAACACCGGATAGCTCACTTGCACATATTCTGCAACCCAGAGGGACTCAAGCTGTATACTCATTTATTAACAGTATGTTCTTCCCTCCTAAACCATCTTTAGTATCCTACAGGTCAGCTTCTGACTTTGACCTCTCATTACACCTTCACCTAAATGGCTCCAAGCTCCTCATTACTGACACAAAAGGAAACTGAACAGTCAGGGACCTGAAGACAGTTCACAGCTCATTTTCGCTTGCTGTATACTCTACATTTGTGTGAGTGTACAGGTGTATCACCTGTACTTTTTCTTTTATCTTTGAGAAAGTCATTTTGCTTTCTTCACTCTTTATCAATTGTCTCAAAGTGATTTTTCCTTCCTTTTGGTAATTCTCCTTCATGCTGTTACCTTTGATTCCCTGACAGATATTATGTGTTCAGCAAGCATGGTTTGTAGTATCATCTCGTTTGAAATACTATTTTCTCCAGAAAATTCATCTTGACTCTGTAAGTCTGGGTGTCTTTTAGTGCCCTACGATCTGCCCCTATCTACTATACCTACTTTTCCTTCTCTAGACCATGAGCATCTACATGTAAACAAAACTAATCTTCTTCACAATTTCTTCATGAAAGAGTCACACCATGCCAACCATGCAATGGGCATTCAAAATATTTCTTAATTCAAAGAATATAACTGAATAAAACTGGCTAAATCCTCCATAACTCGCTGTATTTCCATGGATGGGAGAGTTAATTTGATCTATTACAATGAAAAATCCCCTCAGATCCAAGCAGATCCAAGGCCCTTCCCTCACTAATCTCCCTATAGTAAAAGCCATTCCAGTCATTTTCCCAATGACAAAGGTCAAGTCTCAGCCTAAGCCAGTTAACAATTGGCAATTGCACAGAGGCATGGGAGCAAGGACAAAATGATGTAAATTGTACTAACCTGACTCACTGGGTTGGCATCAAATCAGTCTTACAAGAGTACTGACTCGTCCTTCTGCTTCAACTTTTAAAAACTTGGCTCCCGCCCATCCCATTCCTAAGGCTGTGTCTTAGCAATGACCTACTGGCCCAATCTCTACAGAATTATTCCTGTCGTTATTCTTGACAGCCTCTTTTCTACAGATTGGAGGCTGCTTAAATATCACATCCTCCGGGAATCTTTCCATAATTCTGTTGACTAGGTTATATTTCCTTGCCATATGGTCTCATGGAAGAATATGGCACTTATTCAAAAATACTCTCACACCGATTAGTTATATAATTATCCATGTAAATCTTTATTTGTTTATCTCTATCACTAACCCACTGGCTCTGAGGAAGGAGCTATCACATCTACCTTGTCCATGGCTCTGTTTTGAATGGATCTACCTCAGCATCTGTCACACTGCACAAACTCAGTAGTGGAGCAGGGAGTAGTGGATCAGGGAGTTCAGTCTGTTGGCTGAGGCCCACTGCCTAAAAGATGGCTTTCTACTCCTCCTCGTCCTCTTTCTCCTCTATGTCCTCAGTGGTCACTGTCTTTGTTTCTTCCACTCCACTCCTGCTATTTTGGACTAATCCAGAGCACTGACTATATACTCACTGCCTGTCTGGAACACACCACTCTGAAGATGGCCTGTCTCTTGTGCCTAACATGAAGTATTGCTCTGCACACACACAATAATCACCTTACTGCCTCAAGTTGCCTGATTTCCATCAGCTCTCAGAGTCTCATAGAGTTACAATCTAAGTTAAGACATGTTGATTTTATGAGATATTAGGTACAGTCTGAACAACACGGCTGCTAACCCTTGAGGTCATATTTTATATTTCTGAACATCAAGAAATATCTGGATGGGAGATAACAGGCAACTCTATTGAAACAAGATTGTCTTAATTTACTTGATGGTTATTATAGAGGTGGTGTGCAGAGGGATTACAATGACATGAGTCAGGTAATGAGTATGTTTCCTTTCATACAGTGTCTTCTGTTCCTTCATTCTCTCCCAGTCCCTCCCTCCCATCTCCACCCACAAGTGGCATAGTTCACTTTCATCAGTGTCCAGTGCATTCCACTGCTGCACGTTTTCACCTCTTCCCTCGAGTTCTGTACCCTCCCGCAACCCTTCTGAAAAGTTCACTTGAATACATAAAGTAAAAAAGACAAAATCATCAAAAACTAAAAGAGAAGAGGAAAAACTAAAACTAAAAGAGGAAAAAAAGAAGTCTCTGGTTTCCATATCTTTATGTTCATTTCAGTATGTTTATTTTATTCATAAATCTGAAGAGGCATTTAGGCATTGCACCTTTGTATGAAATAAGATTCCTAAATAGAAATGTCACCCAATGACAAAACAAAGTCATAATCAATATGTTAATTTCTGCAAAGAGAATTAACTCACTAAGATAATCTGACTATAAAGATTCCCCAAACAGTTCTGAATTAGTTACCAATAAATTTAGCCTTTAGAAGTCCATTATCCAAAGGCCAATATTTATGCTGGGCCAAAACCTACATAAGCAAAGTTGGGGAGTGAGAAAAGATATAGTCAATAAGACTGTATAGCTTGTATAGGCTTGCAAGCTTGTCTGAGAATTAAGACTGGCATTAACTAGAGCCTATCACATTGCATAATAAAACAGTAAACCTAATATCACTTCTATTATTTGTATTTTAGTCACATCTATGTTCTGTCTGATCTGCAGAAAAAAAATACCTATGGATGATAAAATCCTATGCCATTCGCAAAGTCTAGTTCATGTCTCTGAATTTAGGATTGCAAAAAAAGGATATGCTTTGATTTTATAAACCTAGATTTAATAAAAAATAATTAGCTATTCTAGAATTTAAATTATCACTCTCTATGCTTAGTAGTAAAAAGATATATTACTGAATATGTTCTTGACAAAATGACAGATTTTTATTCATTTTAAAAAAAAGAGAATTGCTTCTGGAGCTGATTGAAAATAATAACTTCAAAGATATATTTGACCTTTAAATTTAAATAAAAACAAATAAAGTAATCATATATATTAACTTGTTTCAGAAAGATTTGCCACATCTGCTTCTCTCTGGAACACCTAAGAGTGCATTATTCAATTTATCTCCTCAGAGGTTGGGTGACATTTGCAATCCTAAAGTTTCCAAAGCTGCCTGCACACAGAGGCATTTGTAGACAAAAGTATCCTTCCATTAACAATCATTATATCACTGGAACTTGCCTCAATAAGCTTATTTTATCTGTCTCCTTTTTAATGTTATATATATACATTATGTATATATGTATACATTAACATATATACATAAGTTATCTGATAAAATGGAATATGATTTATAAATAATATTTACCTGCTGCTTGAGGGGATTTTGTAATGAATCTATTTGTTCTTATAAAGATGGATATGTAGTAATTTTGGCCATACATATATATTATTATTATCTGTAATTTTTCCATAAGAGGACACAACTCTTAGTAGATCCAATATAAATGAATGAGAAGAAATGGCATCAAGGACATCTTGCTTGGGGAAAGAAACAATGCAGAAAGACTCCACATGCTATGGTTCAAAGTGTATGACCATCAACAAAAGTCAAAATGGTGAAGATAGCAAAAGAATGGCCAAATATTTAGAGGGAAAAGGACAGATGAGCAGGCAGAGCAATGGGGGATGTCTGTGACAGCGAAATTACACCTGACAATTCCATCCCAGTGAACATGCAGTACTATGTGATAGGGAAAACTCACGGCATGTGCAACACAACATGCAAAAACTAATGTGAGCTGTAGACTCCAGTTAATAATTATAAGCTTATCTTTTAGAGCGAATATAATATAGCGAATATAATATCCCACCCACATATGATAGTAATGTTCAGGAAAATTAGGAAAGAAAAATCATGATGTGAAATTTACACTTTATATTGAGTGCTATAAGGACAGCGCTAAATATTATACAATGTATAGGGCAGCCTCCCTCATGGGAATTATCTGATCTAAAATGTCACAACTGCTAAGGTGATAAAACTCATTTGATATGACTTTCCCCTCTCCATGTAAAACACTTTTGTATGTGTGTGTGCCCACACTGGGTTTGAACTCAGGGCCTCACACTGTTGTTTGGCTTTTTGCACATAGCTGATACGCTACCACTTGAGCTACAGCTTCACTTCGGTCTTTCACTGATTAAATGAAGATAAAAGAGTCGCATAAGACTTTTCTGCCTGAGGTATCTTTGAACTTAGACTCTCAGATCTCAGCCTCCTCAGTAGAATTACTATTATCTACCCAATGAGAAGAGGTAAACAAGTTTGTTAATATCATTTAATGTGGCCAATTTAAATAGTAAAGATAATTTTTATACTAGCAAGCCTTTTTAGCCAGCATTTTAATGGCAAAAGTATATATATATATATATGCATATATATAAAGTATATATATGCATATATATGTATACATACTATTCATGACCATATAGATATCCTTGTTAACATATATGTTATATATTAACATATATATTACATATATATGTTAATGTATATATATGTGTGTTATCCTTTTTCTACTACTCTCTATTCTGAAGTAGAAGCATTTATTGCAGTGTTTGTGAGAAAACAAATGATTACTCTCAAGTTAATATAACAACACCACTTAAACAGAGTTTTTACAAACTTTTGTTATTAGAAAAATCAACAGCCCTAGCAAGGAATGGCAGAAGCTCAAGGAAATCAGGCATCTCTAATGACTCTCTTCCCGCTTAGCTCAGGCCTCGAGTAATTTCTTTGCAAGGGTTTTAGAGCTCAGGCTTTTGGTCTTGATGGGGAAATCCACTAAGGGCACAAAGGTAGTCTATTTGCAACATGGCTAACAAATGTACCATTCCCAATTGGACCAGACATCTCCCAGCAGGAGGGCTTATTTCAAGCAGAAAAGTTTCAGTTCAAAATAGCTAGGGTGGGCTCCCTTGTTTTCTTTGGGAGGTCTCTTGAGGGCTTAAGACAATTAAAGTGCTAATTGCCTATCCTTTGCCTTTAGGATGTTGAAGTTAAGACTGCATAGTGGAGTCAGTGTGTTAGCCATGTTTTCTCTTTCAGCGATTAGAGGCATCCCTAAGCTAGAACAAAATTGAAGTCATAACTTTGAAGAGCATTATACATTATTTGACTGGAATTGCTAAAATTTGATCAGAAAGGGGATAGAGTAGATACACCAGATGCACTGCTTCTCAGTCAGGGAAAGTTTCTCCCCCGGCATTTGTCAATACCCAGGGACACTTTTAATTGTCACATTTTGGTTGAAAAGGAAGCTGATAACATTAACCTGGGAGAAGCAAGATGTACCACAATTCAAATATCTTACAGTGCACAAAGCTGATTCCTCAAAGAATTAGCTGGCCTAAAATGTCAATATTGATAAGGATGCAAAACTCTTCCCTATGAGCTCATTTATCTTCATAAGCTTTGGGTAGATGGCTTCCAATGTATTCACCTTATATGATCTGTAGACCATCTTTTGGTTGAGTGCTCTTTAGAGCTGGTCTTTCCAAGTATGCATTTGTTATGCAATGCCTGCCAAGCCATAAAAGCTTGGGAAAGATTTACTGCCTTAATTGTCTCAACAGGCTGAGAAGAAACCTTTTACAGTTTGGTTGGACTCTCCAAGGCAAAGAGTCATCGTACATTTAAGATAAGTCTTTCATCTCGTAGCTTTAGTTGACAAGTATTTAAAAATAAAATAAATGGGTAATTAGATAGAGGTGCTCAGCAAGAGGTACTTGCCTTTTACATGAGTTCAATCCCCAGCACACACATACATGTACACTCACCCATAATGGTTATTATGATACAAATGCTGGAAATTATGCATTAGATAAGCAGGGATGGGAGAGATGAGGATAATGAAATGGATGACACTGATGGAGAGGAATGGTGCCCATAAGCTGCCATGTTGAATTGAATCTCTTTCGTACAACTAGTGCAAGGTAATACAGATAAAGAAAAGGTTAACTAAAAAATAACAATATAGTTTTTCTGTACATCTTATCCAAAAAAATATTATTGCATCCTATTGGCTCTTAAGAAAGGTGTACGTAAATCATTGAATTTGATACTGTTATAACTCATGCTAAACTCAAATACTCATGTACAGGCCACAGTGGCCTTTTTTTTTTAAAGGATTTTATCAAGTGTTTACAAGATGTACACACAAATACTTGTAAGCCCAAATACTCAGGTCAGCATCATTGGTTTAATTGAGGGATCTCTTTACTGTCTGGCAATTTGCACCCATTTAAGTATAGGTCTTCTTACTGACAGAGTATGTGTCTAAATGGGAAACTGATATTTAACCAACTTACTTTAAGGATCGCATGAGTATTTAAGTATAGGCTACCAATTTCTTCCACTGTAATTAAGTTGTACAGTGAGATTAAACATGAATATTATCTGTAACCAATATGGAAATGTCGATAAAGCAAAGTTCTTCTGCTTCAAGCCCACAAACAAGAAATCAATATTAATGTCTATTCAAGCTTGAAAAAAGTGGAGATGTGAATAATTGTGCAGTTAATTTAATAAATGTAGACGGCCAACTTAGATAAATCAAGTTGTAAAAAAAAATCTTTTACCTCATTAGCATTTTTGGCCTGAATTATCCAGACAATTGTTCCAATTTTCCACATCATGTTGTTCATATTGACAGAGTGCCTTTCAGTTCTTCATGTATATGTATTTCTTCTGTCCTTCTCTAAGCTCAGCAAGGTGTGCATCCATTGTGATGCTAATCTAGCATTTCTCTGTTTTGTTCCTAAGCTTCTGTTTGTATAACCTTTCACTCAGGATACATAATTTGACTCTGGTGGTTGGCAGAGCTATTTAAGCATTGTTCAATCCCAAATGGAAAACATCTCTTCACTATCCTGCCCCATTTTTCTTCACTTACATATAGTTTATTTGAATTTTCACACAACATGTCTATTCTTTTCTTTCTTAGGATATTTCTATTCAGACAGTAAAACCAGTTCTCTTGTTCTCCTGCTTTTTATAAAGGTGTTGTCTTCAGGCATTTCAAGCTTTTCTTTCACAACAAATAAATTAATATGATTCATTCTGTCTATGCCTAATCAAAAGTACTTAGCCAGAATGAATCTGGGATTCCAGAATATATTATAGCAACCAGAGCCTACCCCTTATCTTCCTATTACTTGAAGACCAGTTGGGACATGAAGTAAGTGCAGGAAAGTTTTAGGGGATAGAAAGCATATAAGGGGGGCTGGGAAGGTGGCTCAGTGGTAGAGCGCTTGCCTTGCATGCCTGAGGCCCTGGGTTCGATTCCTCAGCACCACATAAGCAAAAAGAAAAAAGCCGGAAGTGGCGCTGTGGCCCAAGTGGTAGAGCGCTAGCCTTGAGCTGAAGAGCTGAGGGACAGCGCCCAGACCTAGAGTTCAGGCCTCACGACTGGACCTAAAAAAAAAAAAATAGGGTATAAGGGTAACATTGATTAATTATTTTATTAAAACATAGCATATATTGCATTTTAATTATAAAATTAAAGAACATTTGCACTATATCTCCTCTCACAGCCTTGCAAAAGCAAGTTACAAAAGAAGGAGGAAGACAAACTTTCCCTTGAATTTTTAACTGTCACTACAAGAGAAATAAGGGTGTGTGTGTTGTGTGTGTGTGTGTGTGTGTGTGTGTGTATGCACACACATGTATATGTGTGCATGTATAGATCTAATACTTTCATCATAAATGCACAGAAATATTGGAATGACGTTTGACACTCCCCTAGAGAACAAAAAGAATCCATGCCTATGTGTTTATCTCCTTCCATATATTATGTGTATCTCAGTAGTGAGGAACTTGTTTTTCTTATTTCCCTAAGTGACAAATCTGCTAGGTACTTGTTTTCTTTTTGTCGGTCATGGGACTTGAACTCTGGGCCTGGGCACTGTCCTTCAGCTCTTCAGCTCACGGCAAGCACTCTACCATTTGAGCCACAGCTCCACTTCCAGTTTTCTGGTGATTTATTGGAGATAAGAGTTTCATGGGCTTTCCTGCCCAGGCTGGCTTTGAACCACAATCCTCAGATATCAACCTCCTGAGTAGCTAGGATTACAGGCGTGAGCCACCAATGCCAGGCCTAAGTACTTTTTTCTTAATCCCCAAATCATAAAAGTTTGCTTTGCTTAAAACTTGAGACAGTATTAGAAATGTGCATCAGAGGAAAATTTGAAAAATAAAGTTCTTATCCCAATGATTCTTTGACACTTTTCAGCTAAATTTAGTATTCATGAAGACAAAAAAAAAGAGTTCTTCTAAAGACTATCATGTTATGATATTAAGGTCTTGGTATAAAATTCCAGAATAGTTAAATTAATTCTTGCAGCTTGTAAGACACTTTATCTTATTGGTTTTGAAGATATTTCCAATGACATTTCAAACACACCAGACTACACCATTTAGGATTCAAAGCAATAAGAAAAATTAGATGAATAAGAACCTAAATTTCTCAAAAGTATTTCTCAAAAATTATTTTTCTTGGCAAAATTGTAAATATTTTATCCCTTATATATAAGCACCCTAGTTTAAAACTTGAACTCTGCTTAATGTCACAGCACACATAGTAATGGTAGACACCTCGAGGTAAAGGGAGAAATGTTTACAGAAAACTATAATCCAGTTGAGTGATCCATCCACTCACAGCCCTGCAGCCAACACTGAGAATCTAAATATCTGTATACATGTATTCAGGCTCAGACCTTCTCTCCTAGACCATTATGTCTTTTAGAAAGTGTAAAGAGCCAGGGGCAGGTGGCTCACACCTGTAATCCTAGCTATTCAGGAGGCTGAGATCTGAGGATCGTGGTTCAAAGCCAGCCTGGGCAGGAAAGTCCGTGAAATTCTTATCTCCAATAAACCACCAGAAAACCGGAAGTGGCGCTGTGGCTCAAGTGGTACAGCTCTTGCCTTGAGCTGAAGAGTGCAGGGACAGTGCCCAGCCCCAGAGTTCAAGCCTGATGACTGAAAAAAAAGTATAAAGACTCACTGGGCACTGTAATCCTAGCAACTCAGGAGGTTAAATCTAAAGATCTCAGTTCAAGGACAGCCTGGGCAGGAAATTCCATAAGACTTTTTTCCAATTAATCACCAAGAAGCTGAAAGTGGAGCTATGGATCAAATGGTAGAGTTTTAGGCTTGAGCAAAAAAGCTCACAGACAGAGGCGGGTTCTGAGCTTAAGACCTAGGATGGACAGACACACAAACAAAAAGCATAAAGACAGAATTCAAGCCCCAATACCACCACTACACATACACATACACACACACACACACACACACACACACACACACACAGAGAAAGATTAGCTTTCCATTTTTATACTAAGACAACAATTGAACAATACATATTGATTCCCCTTTGTGTATGAATCAAAATATGAGTCACTGGGTACACAACACTAGAAATGTAGTTTTTCCTATTGAATGTATTAAGTTGAGCTTCAGAAAAAGGTGACTTTGTGGCTCTGAATCTGCAGGTGAATTTCAGGCAGTTATCACCAATTTTCACCCTAAGTCAGAGTTACTTTGTGTTTTTATAAACAAATCAGAAAATTTCTCTATAGGATGTCTATAATTCTTAGTTCTTATTACTATCTCTCCATAGGTGAAATACAATTTAAAATGATTACTTTGAGGCTCAAAAGAAACAATTACTGTGTTTTTAAAAATGGCACAGTGAAGTGAATCATCTTTGTACAACTATTTAAAGATAATCAAAAACTAAAAAATAGATTTTAAGAAAATATTCTAACCTCTCAAGATTTGCTCATAAATTCTTAGTCTATAATAAGCCCAAATGTCTCATGCTTCATTTTTCTATTTTATTTAGAGCTGTACAATAAAGTGAGTGACCTATTTATTTTTTCCATGCTAATGCAACTTTAAACATGCAGAAAAAGTTGAAAGGACATGATTCTCTTAACGTATTTATAAGGTGACTGTTTTATTGCTTTGTATGTCCCTCCCCCACAGTATAATATAACCCCTGTTTTCACTGTATTTGAAGTTCGTATAATTTAAGGAGGGAAAAGGGAAAAAACACAAATTATTTATATAGGGATATAGGTGGACCCATTGCAACGAGATGTACAGGGATGGTAAGGGAAAAACAAAGGAGGAGGCAACAATGCTTGATAAGAAATGTACTTATTACCTTGCTCATGTAATTGTAACCCCTCTGTATGGTATTTTCACAATAAATAAAATGTATTATGAAAAAAAGGGTTAAAATGGATTGTAATGAAACATAGGATAACTAGCTTCTACTAAACAATCCTATACTACAACATGAAAGAATGTGACCTGTGTCTATTCTAAGTAATTGACATAAAGACACCAATGAAATTCAATGAAATGTGTTGAATGTTAAAGTACATAAGCACCCATAGTGTAGTTTGTGCAAAAGGCAAATCTTCTACTGTCATCCCACAAATTTTGTCATTAGATACCAGTAAAACCCCCAAATTAAGAGGTTTATAATTCCTTTCAATGATTACTATAGAAGGAACTCTGGAGTCTGAGTTCACAGAACACGGTATGAAAAAGAGAAAATGCTTCAAAGTACCTTGAAAATTAGTTTGAATTCTGCCTCTAAAATAGCACATGTAAGAGGCTTGCATTGTTATGTAAAACAAATAAACTACACCGTGCCAGTTTAAAAATGCATAGATGCTATGGGTCAGGGCACAATTTATGTGAGTTCTCTATCCATTTGTGTACAAGACTAGAAGCAAAGGTCAAATTAACCAACATGTATGTGATTCTCATCTGGAGGTTCTTCTGTAGGAAAAAAATCTAGGTTCAAGGATTCTAAGTTCCTTCAAAGAAATCATTGATTTTTGGCTGTCAAATGCAGAGCAACAGGCGTTTGCTGACTGTTCAAGATGACTCTTAGTGCCTGCCCATAGTTATTGGAATCACACTTAGACCTCTGTTACATGGGTTTCTCCGTCATGGGTATTGGATGTATGAACTCAGTAAGATGAGCCCATGACAGATACCATTAAGGAGACATTTGCATGATATTCCTTAAGGGCAGAAATGATTTCTCATTACCATACATATTGTATTCTACAGTGACAAGCTGAATCGAACTCTGATCACACAGCCTGTGATACTGGAGCCAATGATCATAGAAATCCATCCCAGCATCGGTTTGCCACTGTACGATCATAGATAGATTGTTAAAACATATAGATTAGCCGGGCGCTGGTGGCTCACGCCTGTAATCCTAGCTACTCAGGAGGCTGAGATCTGAGGATCGCAGTTCAAAGCCAGCCCGGGCAAGAGAGACCTTGAGACTCCTATCTCCAATAAACCACCAGAAAACTGGAAGTGGCGCTGTAGCTCAAGTGGTAGAGCGCTCACCTTGAGCTGAAGAGCTGAGGGACAGCGCCCAGGCCCAGAGTTCAAGCCCCACGGCCGACCAAAAAAAAAAAAAAAACATATAGATTATTAATTTCTTTAGCAATGGAATGAATAATAAATACCCTCAAGATATCAAATACATAAAAATCCTGTATTTCTCAGCTAGTTTGTACGTTCCATTAACCAATACAAACAACTCAGTGGAAAACAAAATGAGACTCCTTATGAGATTGAAGACTATATCCATCGGCCAGGTGTTGGTAACTCACACTTATAATCCTAGATATTCATGTGACTAATATTTAAGGACCACGGTTCAAAGCAATCCCAGATAAGAAAGCCCATGAGACTTTGATCTCCAATGAACTATCAAAAAAGCTGAAAGTTGAGCTGTGGCTCAGGTAATAGCAAAACAGCTCAGGGACAAGACCCAGGTCCTGAGTTCAAGCCCCAAGACTGGCAGTAAAAGAAAGGAATATCTCTACCATATTTTGTGGAACAATGCCCCAAAATTATGTTCACTTTTTTATTGACCCCAACGCATATATAGCTCCAGAACCTAATAAAGTGTCTACTTCATGGTTTTCATGCAATACACGGTAGCTGAAGCAACAGTACTTTTGTTAAAGAGCTATTTCTTTTATTTTTAAAAATCTATTTTAGGGGGCTGGGAAGGTGGCTCAGTGGTAGAGCACTTGCCTTGCATGCTTGAGGCCCTGGGTTCGAGTCCTCAGCACCACATAAGCAAAAATAAAAAAGCCGGAAGTGGCGCTGTGGCTCAAGTGGTAGAGCACTAGTCTTGCGCTGAATAGCTGAGGGACAGCGCCCAAGCCCAGAGTTCAGGCCCCTCTACTGAAACCCCCAAAAAATCTATTTTAGGATGTTCAAAGACAGTTAAAAATATGAGTTTTCTTATCCATGTTCTATTGAGGAGTAATTTCTATTTGCAATGACAACTGTTGTGTGTATCTAGTGACAAGAGAAACAAACACCCCAAAAGTCCATCTAGGAGTGTCCCATAGGGAAAGAACACACCATGTGCATTGTGTTGACCAGAGCAGCAGTCATTTTATAGCTTAGGGCTTAAGTTTTCTGTCTTAAGAACCTACTACTGAAATCTGCAAACAATTTTGCCACGAGTATTTCCCTTTCTATGCATAGTTAAAGACCTACCATTTTCCCCAGAAGCTATTTTTCTCAATGCATTAATTTCACTTCTATAATATAGTAAAAATAGCATGTAAATATTTGAACAAATATTTGAATGCTTATCTCATAAGTGAACAAAAGGCAGCAAAGCAAAATATTAAAATAATCCTTTTATATTTATTAAATATACATTCTTTCTATTATTCTTCTTTAAGAGAAACACTTGGTATGCAACGATACAAGAATCCAAATGTTCAATGTAGTAAATGCTACAGATAAAAATAAACTTTTCTATTCTTCTTATCCTGTTAATGGATGGATGACACAATACAGTAAGTTCAGAGCCAAAGAAAGAGCAACAGATTTACTTTTCAAGGAGATAAAGCCTGGGCTCTAAAAGAAATCTTTTTTTTCCTTAATGTGCCATCATTTAAATTAATCTCTCTGTCCTTTCTGTGTTTACATTGTAAATCCTTTCTCTTGGATCCATGATAAAGTCATTAAATTTATGAAGTTATTCAATGTGGTTATTCCAACTTGTTATGTTAAACAATTGTCTCAATCTGGTGCATTTTGTCATCATGCAATAGATTACAGTTTCAGAACTATTTGTGTCAACAATCCAGTCATTTTTAACCATAAATTTCCAAATTACTCAACACAGTGGTAGATATCAGAAATTTTACTCTTTTGAATTAGCCTTTCTTAAAGATGCAATATACAAAGAAGTCAGGTGAGAAGACAGAAACAGATCAGACAGTGTGAGAAAACTGCCAAGCTTAATCAGAAAGTATTACATCCAAACAGAATAGAAAAGATCACTGGCTCAGACTCTAAGATATTAAGTGCGTATATAAAAGTACCAAGCTGACTTGTGTAAAAGTTGGCAGAGGGACATCTCATCCTGAGGTCTCCTGATCTTAACGATTCTTCTACTAAGCCTGGCTGCCTCCATAATGGTCTGAAAAATGGGGCTCAGAGAAGTGGGTAATAAAAAATCATAGCTATTTCCCATATCATGCATGCTCTCCATTTTTATGCTTAGCAAACAGGATTTGTCACGCTTTGTAAATGTTCTTATAAACGCTTCAGAATAGTCTGAGCAGCTATCAAAGCATGGGTTGTATGAAGAAAAACACCCATTGCATCCAAACTGCTCAGACTTGCGGGGAAAACAGCACGGGGGAAGGGGTTACCTGAAAATAAATATAATACCCTCAGGGGGTAACTCAAGTAATTACCTAAACTTATGAAAGAAGTCACTCTGACACCATTATTTATACTTAACTTTATAATTCCCTTTGTCATACAAACAACTGTCTAGTTATAATAGAGTTGTCTAAATGTAGAAAACAATGCGAAGATTTTGACTTTCTAATTTCTTGATTTAGAGGAAAGGATGTTCTTGGCAGTCAATACTTCCATGAATTTGTGTGCTCCACATGAACTTTCTACAGTATTCCAGTAAAATGTCTCCTTGGAACAATTTGATTTCTCCTAATGAAAATGAACTACTTTATACTGGGCGGGGGATGGGGGGGGAATACAAATAGAGGTGGTTTTGGAACTGGAGTAACATTAGCTTCAAGCTCAGAGTAAACCATGAAGACCTCTGGGCCAGATCAGGGTCCAGTCACAGAACAACAGCACATTCAGTTTCAAAGTCCTCGTTTCCAGGGGTCATTAGGAGACTTTTCACTGTTTCTGGTACACAAAACCTCAACATTAATTACAGGCATGAATAAGGCAGTAATAGTTCAAACTCCATAGTACTTACATAGCTAGCCAACCCTGTGTTCATTTATTTTCATTTTTCATTTTCAGGATTACAGGAGTGTAGTTAGTTACGCATCTGATATATGACTTCTAATATAATACCAGCTGGTTTAGGCTTTATTGGTTTCATCTGCAGCCAAGTCTGTCATATACTAAAATGGATACAGGGTGAGCCTAGCTTTAGGAAATTTTAAGCTTCAGCTCTTTAGGAAAATGTTATCCATGAAGAGCCAATTGCATCAGGGATTTGATGAGTGCTCGTATCTGTTGGTGGAGATGATGCTCTCTGACTCCTATCCTCTGCTGTTCTGCAGAACTCTGGGCTACAACGTAATAGGTGACCTACATTCTTTGGCAAGCCCCTAAACCGGCAGTTCATCTCCAGTTGCCCCACTTTAGGTTGTAAAGGAAATGATGATTTGCAAGGTAATACCTTTCTTGCTTTAATTCCAAAGAATGTAACTCTAAAATATTGTAGCCTACAGGATTCATGTCAATGAGACTAAGCGAGTGCAAGTGGAGCACATTAGTCTTTAATTTGATATACTAAGCATTGATAAGATGTATCTTTTATATGCAAAAAGCCTCCTGAAAGCAGACTATGCATTATATGTTAAATCAAAACTAAAAAAAAAGAAGAAAAAATAACCCTGAATGTTATTTTTCTCAGCTTGTTTTCACCAGAAAAATGCCATTCAATTATTTCTAATCTTCACTACTTCTAAACAAATGTACATAAGTGGCACAAAGAAATGCTTTCAATACCATCATCAGTTCTAGAAGTACTTGTCTGCTCACCAGGAATTTCAAAGATGGAAATGAAACTGGAAATGACACACACTTCTGTGAATTTCTAAGCACCTCCATTTATGTTAAGAAAACATGTATTTGAAGTAATAACAATTACTTCTCATACACTCCTTCCTAGCAAGAAAAATATTTGACAGGCAAAGGTAAAATAAATTAACTTAGCAATATAACACAAATTGCTTTGCAGTATTGCTCTTTCTCTAGAAATCCACAGTACAGTATCTATAATGTAGCACACAGCGCTTTGTGATGGATGTAATCAATGTTCAAAGAAGATAACAGAACACAGCTTTGGATAAGACAGTAATGAGTATAAATCTTTTATATCTGATCCTTGAGCAAACTCTTAACCACCCAACAAATTCTTGGTGTCCACTGCAAATAAAAATAATTTTACTTAAGCTGTGATGGTGATTAAGAGGAGTGCAAAAGAAGTACTAATATCCAAGCCAGGATGTAGTAATAATGGTTACATTATTCTATTAGCATTGGTAATGTTTGTAACATTAGTACTATCGATAGTAAGCAGTAACTAAATTAATAGTCTTAAGAAAAAAATAAAGAATGTGCTAACCTTTTCTAGAAAAGCTGAAGAAAGTTTCCAGGAAGAACAAAAGTTGGATTTTTCAGAAGCAGAAGTTTGCTAGGTTAGAACATAGAGTGACAACATCATGGGAGGGTGTGGGTAGGTAGAAAGATAGAGAAAGAGAGAGAGAAAGTTGAAGAAATATGTCTAATGTTAGAGATTTGCATATCTATATAAAAGAGAGAAGTTCAGTAGGGTGGCAAATGAGATGCCAAATCATAGGACTCAGAAGAGAACTTGGAGCATCTTTCCTTGTTAAGCCAAGTCCTGTAAACAGGACTAATACAAATTTTTAAACAAGATTATAATGCAATTTTATTTACCTGCCTATCATTGTTTTCTCAGAAAGCAAAGATGGAATAATTTTCCCTTGATCTTTTTTACAATCCTTGAGGAAAATTCAGTTTAGTTGACATTTTTAGAGGACAAAGAGGTTCTAGAACGTCTTTTGTAGAATGTTGAGAGTGGTAGAGCAAAAAATAAATATTTTCTGCTAGCTGATATAAATTGTGTTTTGGAAATAAAAAGTTAGGTTCTCTATGGAGTTGTGAAGAGTGTTAGGAGAACATTTGGAATGAAGGGTAAAATTCTTCTTTTTTTATTATAGTGCATGCTAAAAATAAGGAATCAGTAGGCACATGGCTTCCACAAATGAATTTGGGAAAGGGAGGAACACAATTCAACAACATTGTTCTACAGTCCTGATCACAGTTATGTCATTATACTTGTTTAGGATTTTAACTATAAGGACAGAGGTACCTTTTTAATAATCTTGCTTCTGCTACAATGCTTAACAAGTTTCTTGCATATAATAGATGTTTATCACATATATAATTAAATTATCATCATATTGACATTCACTGATTCCAAAGTCTCTATCTAATTTTCTTAATAGTTAATTATCCACCTAGTATTAAAGGCTAATCATCTTTGTACATTTCCATGCATCATTACTATTTCCATTTAATATCATTCTTCCTCTCTTCATTATAGTGTCTAGAGGTTAGTGGATAATGCCATAGATCTTTTCTATGTCGAATGGATATATATTTATATTTCAATAAGAAAACATTGATAAGCAAATTAAAATCCATATAATTCCCTATAAGCATATCATTTAATACATTTAAATTTATTCACATAGTCCTATATAGCCAATGGCATTCAAACAATAAATTTATTTATGAATGAGATTCAATATCATAATGTTACCAGTCAGGGAGAATATTATATTCTATTTTTCAATTCTTATTAGTGAAAGTGACTGATACATTTTCTATGCATAGTATTGTTGCCTTTACTCATTCACTCATCAAATATACAGGATAGATAAGTGATAGACAAATACATAAGCAGAAATGACAGATTTATTATGTGATGCTGCCATGAACCAGGTAGACTCACATTTTAAATATGCAAGTGGTAAAGAAGAACTTTAATAAAATATTTGCATAAATTGTTTGGTTGTTATTACAGAAAGGACCATATGGTGTAGTATGAACTATTATGACATTTCACCTAAGTGGAAATTTTATGGAAATATTTACCTCAGATGTATGAATTTCCAAGGTGATCATAAGTAATAGTAGGATTCAATAAAGAGAAGGAAGATTGCTTCAGAAATAGATTGTATGTGCACGAGCCCTGCAGCAAGACAGAACTTGGATATTACTGGAGACTATACGAAGTTTAGAAGGAGAAACAGAGGGTTTTTTATTTAATGGTGAAGAATAGGCTGAAGACAGCACATTAAACACATTTGTATATGCCCAACAATAAAATGGACAGTGACAGTTGGGTTGTAAGTAGACAACTGCCATCATTGGAGTAGAGTTTAGTTAACAGTGTGATGCTTGAGGATTGCAAAAGAGCAGAATGGATACAAAACACCATTTGCAAGACAGTGTAGTGATCTGTAAGAGAGAAAAGAGCAATGTGAATTAGGAAAGTCCAGCAATGTGGAAGGACTGACACACATTTTCAGAGAGATCAAACGTGGTACTGATGTCACCTATAAAGGTCACTATTTTATACATATACTTGAGCAGAGACGTATGCTTATTTCTCAAGTGAAATAGAGGAAGGTAAATATGCACACTTTGCAGAGTAGGAGGCCAAAAGAGGGGAAGAAAAGGCAGCGTAGTGTCAGAACAGTGTTGTCACTGTTATTATTGGACTGTTTCAATATTTCATGTAAGTTTTGAAGTGTGGCTTGAAAGATTTGCACTTGTTTTAATTGAAAGTATTGTATTTTCCTTCCCCAAATATTTCAGTAAAATCCTTGCTTCTGGAAGATACATGTCTTATCCTGTGAATTCCTGCCTCTATACAACCACTTTTTCCTTCCTGAGATTCGACACAGTTTTAAGAAATCCAAGTCTCAAAACAGCCATCCATCAAAAGTCATGATTTGAGAGAAGAGAAAATTAAGTCTCAAAGTGACCATGAGACCGTAATTGCTACACTGCCAGGAATAGAGCTAGCATTTGGTAACCATTGTAAAACAAATAAAGTGTTTGTTAGATCTTAATAGCAAGGCTGAAACACAAACACCAGAGGTTAGTTTATTTATACCATCACAATATTGGGAAAATTAAAATGCAGTAAAACTCAATTGACTTCCAGTGGTAAGTCCATATAGACTCTAAAATATAAATAGGCATTGCCAAGAGAAAGCTGGTATGGTCTATTTCAAAATGTAGCTATTACAAAGAATCAATTGCAATTTTAATAGAAATCATACTTTATCACAGGCAACGTAAGAACTACCTGTGTCCAAGTCAAGGTAATGCGGAAATAATAGCATAATAACCACTAAAATAAATGGGTACATCCTTAGGAATTATCAGAGACCTTGGTAATTCTTCATGCAATATTTTCTGTTTCATTCATTTCAGAAAACTCCAATTAGTATAAATGGTAAGAGAACCATGGCAACTTGATACAGTAATTAGAAATTTAAAAAAATACAATTTTGCAGAAAGAACTGTAGAGGAAAAGGAATGTCTGGCAAAAAAAAACATTTAAAAGTATTTGTTTGACTTTAAAGAAAAATCAATAGCTGTGATGGTTTGGGTTGCAATGGCTTATTCACATAAAAATAACTGGCATTTTCAGAGCTGTAGATGACTTTGCATAGAATGCAGTTGCCAATGCTACATAGGGGTTAATAGCTGATGCTAGACGTTGAAAAGAAACTACTTCTTTCTTCAAATCCAACTTTTGTGTATAGCCCATTGGCAAGTTCTTCACCCAGCCAGAATAAAGGAACGTAAAATTCAAGTTTTCCTAACTCTAAAACCCTTCATAAATGGAGGTAAAAGCCACTTTTTAGAGAGTGGATATATTTTTTTTCAATTATATGCCTGTAACAAGGAATTAAATAGAAACTACATGAAACATGGATAAAAATAAAACAGAAAAGAAATAATATGGACAAAATGACACATTTAGTGTGGTCTAGCTTGTGATCATTTGGATAAATGCCCAGGAATGGGATTGCTGGTTCATAGGGGAGCTCTATGTTTAGTCTTTTGAGGAACCTCCATACTGGCCTTCCAGAGTAGTTGAAACAGCTTACATTCCCACCAACAGTGTAGCAGTGTTCCCTTTTGGCCACATTCCTGCCAGCATCTGTTGTTATTAGATTTCTTGATTATAGCCATTCTAACTTGGGTGAGGTGAAAGCTCAATGTGGTTTTGATTTGCATTTCTTTTATGGCCAGCGATGTTGAGCATTTAATCATGTGTCCATTGGCCTTCCTTATTTCCTCTCCAGAGAAGTCTCTTTTTAATTCTTTGGACCATGTATTAATGCTGTTGCTGTTTCTTCAGGGATTTGTTATTGGGGGATAAAGTTTTTGAGCTCAAGCTATGTTTATCACAGCATTATTTACCACAGCTAAGATATGGAACCAACCCAGATGCCCCTCAGTAGATGAATGGATCAAGAAAACATGGTATATATACACAATGGAATTCTATGCTTCTATCAGAAAGAATGACATGACACCTTTCATAAGAAAATGGAAAGACAAGCTGGGCGCCGGTGGCTCACGCCAGTAATCCTAGCTACTCAGGAGGCTGAGATCTGAAGATCGCGGTTCAAAGCCAGCCCGGGCAGGAAAGTTCCTGAGACTCTTATCTCCAATAAACCGCTAGAAAACCGGAAGTGGTGCTGTGGCTCAAGTGGTAGAGCGCTCACCTTGAGCTGAAGAGTGCAGGGACAGCGCCCAGGCCCAGAGTTCAAGCCCCACCACTGACAAAAAAAAAAAGAAAATGGAAAGACTTGGAAAAAATTATATTAAGTGAAATAAGCCAGACCCAAAGAAACATAGGCACTAAGGTTTCCCTCATTTGTAATAATTAGTAAATGCCTAGGATAGTCCTGGAAGAGAATAATAATAACTCAATAGCTATGTACATATGACCATACAAAATGATGCTAATTGAATGAACTCCAAGACATGGAAACAATTCATTATTTTTGGTTGTTGACCTTGTTGTCACTAATGTATGTATCTAGTTTTCTTCTTATTTTATTTCATTTTTCTTTCTCCATTGGTTTATCCCTGGCAATCACTGTCTTTGATTCTGGTACCCTCCAGCTTGTATATACATTTATCTGATTTGGGGAAGGGAAAGGGAATAACGAAATGCTGAAACAAGGACACAGGATGACCCACTGCAACAACAATACTCACAAGACACTATCTTGGAAATGAACTTTACAATTTCAGGGGGTGGGAAGGAGGATTCGGGGAGGGAAGAATTAGTGGGAGGACAACAAAGGAGTGGGTAACCATGTTTGACAAAAATGTACTTATTTCCTTTTTCATGTCACTCTAATCTCTCTCTACAGCACCTTTGCAAGAAAAGAAGTTTTTGAAAAAATCCAATTATACCTATACGCTTAGCTACTCGGGAGGCTGCACTCTGGAAGATCATGATACAAAGCCAGTTTGGTCAGAAAAGTCCCTGAGACTCTATCTCCAATAACAATATCCAGCAAAATGTGCAACTGGAGTCATGAATCAGTGAGGAACACCAGCCAGGGGTATAGAAAATGAGTGTGAGGCCCTGAGTTGAAGCCCCAGTACCAGCACGAATGTATGTACACACACACACAGAACAAGAAAAGAGATAGTCACTACTACATTAAAATAAAATCACTGTATTGCTCTGCAGAACAATTTCTGAAGTGTAATATCCAAATATTCTGGGAACTAGGTTAGCGGAATTCCAATTTAGAGTATATCCCAAAGGAAGAGAACGCATGAGCAGGGAAAATGAACAACCTTACGAAAGCTAAGGCACCTTGCATGCTGATGGGGTTTATAAAGCATCCATCATTCTTGCCATTTTAGTAGAAAAATGGTTACTCTATGTCCCTGCTTGAAAGTTTTCCTACATTTTAAAGCACTGAAGCAGCAGGTAACTACCAGAAATGGAAACTCAGACACTAGGAAAGACTGTAATTTTTTATCTGAAAATTCTCTCAGCATCATTTGAAATAAATATCAGAGACAGATTATACCGAGCAAAGTCCCAAAGACAGGATGGTTGACTGTGAACTTCGGGGCTGGACTGGCTAGACTCAAATCTCAGCTTTATCTTTTCAATAGCTGTAAAACCTGGAGAAAAAACAATTTTTCAATGACTGGATTTTATTTTTGTCTCTGTGATATAAAGACAATCATAGTTTCTACCTTCTTTGATTTTTGGACGGAGTAAGTGAGTAAAATACAACTTTAAAAAGGGCTTGTTATTATGATATAATAAACAAAAAATTAATTATGAACAAGCAGATCCCTGAGTAAACTGTGTTGTGTCAGATACTTTGAGCTGGAACTCCTTATCTTACACTGTGAAAATACAGTAACATACATGCACAAGCTCCTCTCACTCCTGGTGGTATGACCATTTGAAATGTCAGAACAGAAAGCAAAAGTAGCGTTGATTCAAGTGTGATATGTTTTCAGCCCATGTACCTAAGAGCTATCATTCGCACTACTCTGGGTGGACAGCAAGGAAAGACTGAATCTGGCAAGTTTACAGACTAACCTCACTATTATTCATCTTTCACTTATTTTGGGGGGACCTCATAGTTTCTTTTCTGGCTAATGATGCAGCAGTACACTAACGGATGTTTATTTGTGTGAGCACAAATAGAACCCTACTCTATAAATATATATGCTGCCATCTCTTTTACCGTGAATATAAAGTTAACATGAGTTTTAACTTCCTCCTTCATCTAATTAAAACTCCATATTCCAAAAAATTTTAATGGAACAATTTGTAAGTGATCCTTAAGTTATTGCAGTATTCCTCTTTTTTTTTAAGTGAAATGTGAGAATAAACCTTTTGCTTCTTTGACATTATAACTGTGAGCAAAAGTTGTCACATGTCACATCCGGTGAGTGAGAGGTCCAAACACAAGCATACTGGAGCCTTGATATAGCTTGACTGCAGAAGCTACAGCAAAGCTGAAGCCTGCAATGCCCAGTGAGAAGAGTGAGCAGAAATTCCTCCCACCGATGGGATAGGAGGCCTGGAATGGAAATAAATGTATCTACTAAGCCACAAAGACGTGGAGATTGTATAACACTGAAACATAACTTAATCAAAGGGAATATTTCATAGAAGCCTCTCAAACTAGATCGTCGAGGAGAATGAAATGAAGGAAGTACTTTGAAATTCCTGGGCATCAGAGCTGAGAGAGAGGGATGAGAACGATGCTGACATTCTATCACTGAAGAGATCTTCCAGTCATTAGCCCTGAATGGACATGAAGAAGAAGAGTTCGTTACCAGACCCCAGATGCATAGTTATGTGAAGAGGGTCTGATAGAAGATACAGTCTTCGGAAGCGTCCAGCTAACCTGTAGTGATCTTTGGATAGAAGGAACCTGAACCATAATTGTTTTTCATCCTCTAGTCTTCATTTTGCAATTTTTTTAAATTGATGAACTCTTGGAAGGTAGGAAACAGCAGTATCTACCAATGCAGATGCTAATATTGAGACCTTCTACTCTGACCTTTGCATAACAAGTTATCAATGGAAGGGCAAAGTGTAGCAATAGAAAGGCAATAAACCTACCCTTACTGATACAGAGAATTGATATGAGATAATGCTATACCATGTCTGGTATCCTGGCTAGTTGGCAAGTAGGATGAAAGCTGGGAAAGAATAGGATCATTGACAGGTTAGTTGGTGCTATTCAGAATCAAACCTTTGGTAATACAGCCATGTTCTCTTGAAGCCAGTTCATGGTAAACGTTGATGGTGATTATTATTAACCACATTCAACAAGTATCAATCAAACAATGGATTACATCAAACAATGTTTACCATCAATTGGAAAAATCCATAAACTCCAGGATTTGTTGAGTTGGAAACAAAACTGCTTCTGAATTCCAAACAGTGAAAAACAAAATGCTCTTCTGTAAGATAGGCCAATTAAAACTCAGGCACTTGGCAAGCGGCGAACCAGGGAAATAGCCATTGGGTTCATTATGAAATGCTCCCAACAGTTGTGACTGCACATGCAAAATATCCTTTCCATAAGTCAGCATCTCTGCAGGAAAATAAGTTAAATGTTTAGATTTCCTACTAAAACCCAAGAGAATCACTATACCTGCAGATAAGTCAAGATATGGATTCATGAGGTTTTAGTCAATAAACTGTAAGCAACATTCATTAATTCTGAGAAGAGTGCAAGGAGCTATTGCACAAGCTGCCAGGTTGTTTTCGCTCAGTCAGGGCAATCTGGAAAACAGGTCCCAGGAAGACACATTGCAGGCCTCAGTGGTTGGGATCTGTATCAAACATGGTAGAATACATAATGCAAAGGGTAGAGACTACATTAAATAGCCACAGAGTTTTGTGGTCATTTTCATCTGGCCTCTGGAATAAGACAAGTTCATAATCAAGTTGTAGGACTGAAGGCATGATATAGCAGTATCTATGGAAACACAAACTGAGTAAGTAAAATCCGGTGGAAAAATAATACACAGTGAGGAGAGGCAAAAACAACCGGAGCCTGGGTGCTGAGATAGGCCGTTCTTCTAGCCTTTTATAGCCTTTCTGAACAGAATGTGTAGAACAAGGGAGACATGGTAGAAATCATGAAGAATTTTACATTTCTATTTTGTAATATGGACATGCATCATTTTTTCAATCTAACATTAGGAAGCAGCTTAAGCAGTATTAACTAATTTTCAGAGACACTGTTTTGGTCTCTCCGAAAAATAAGGAAGATTAAAGAATAAGTAAATTTTGTTAAGGGAGATACAGAGGTGAAGCCTGGCCTATACAACAGGAAATCGTATGATATCATAAGGAATATATCTATTCTCTGTTCTAGGTCTCTAGGACAGATCTTGTAAATCCTTTGGAATTTTCTGAGTAGCATGGGCATTCAAAGGAGACCCTGTGGACCATGCCTCAGTTTATGATAAATGAATGACTCCTGGGAGGAGCCAATAGAGTTCCAGAGTAGGGACTGATAATTAGAAAAATCAACTTTGAAACTCTGAGCCTGCCACTTATGCTTCAAGAAAATGGAAGTAGAAACAGATCCTTACATATCTTCCACATGGCTTCTCATGAGTTATACCCTTTGCAACAGCAAGTAATCAAAAGTAAATCCACCAGGCGCTGGCGGCTCTTGCCTATAATCCTAGCAACTCAGGAGGTTGAGATCTGAAGATCACAGTTCAAAGCCAGCCCAAAAAGCAAAGTCTGTTTCTCTCCAATCAACTATTTAGAAAAAGCCAGAGGTGGTGCCATGGCTCAAGTGTTAATGAACTAGCCTTGAGCTTAGAGAGGCTCGGGGACAGAGCCCAGGCCCCGAGTTCAAGCCAGAGGATAAAATTGTAAAATAAAATAAATAAAATGATTAAATAAATAAAATAGTAAAGCCATCTCCTGAGTTCTTGAATTTGAGGAGGAGGGTTCTGATGACAGCCTCCAAAATACAGTCCACCAAGAAGTACTGGCAGCCTGTGGATCCCATTGGAGGTAGGCATTTAGAGTGAGGACAATAATCTAACCCCCAAACTCCTTCACCCACAGAGTACTGTACTAACTTCAGGTAGTTAGGGTAAAATTGAATTATTGAACATCCCAGCTGGTGTTGGAGAGTCACTGGATACGGTGAAAGAAAAGTTCATGCTGAGTTTTCTCAGGAATGAAGTGCACTAGAGAGTCCCTACAGTTTGGAACTCCAAATGGGACACAGCAGCGTTCAGGAAGTACAGCATGTGTTTCATGGGAGGGCATGAAACCTGGAGCAGATTGGGATGGTGGAAAGCATCCTTTGTCAGAGGCAAGAAGTCCATTTGAGGTGGATAGAATGATCACAGGTAAGATATGGCAGACGAGGAGTAACAGAAGTAGGCAACAGTGTGTTTGCTTTCTGTTTTATTCCTTAACTTGTCAGAGATTCTAGACTAAATCTGCTTAGATGTTTGTAATTTTTATAGGTGTACCCTTGACTTTGGTCATAATTTTCCCCTTGTGTTTTGTAACACTTCCTTTTGTAACTCTTTGATTCGTTCCCAAATCATTTAACCCTGGTTGCTTGGGAGGAAGGGATGGCACTAGAGTTTGAACCCATGGCTTAGTGCTTCTTGTACAGGCACTCTTCTGCTTACATTTGTTCATGGTTCACGGCACAAATTCCCTTGCCCACAGCTTGCGCTTAGTCCTGACATTTTTTTTTCCATTTGAATATCTGCTTGCTTCTTTACTCATGTAATTCAGGCACAGACATACCTAACTGTTCTACAAGAAAGCTTTTACTTTTGGAATAATTAAAAAAAACAAACATGTTCCAAGGAATAATAGTATCAGGATGATGGGAGGTCAGGAAAGCTTGGGTTAATCAGAAATACCAGAAAGTGGAGTCAGTCAAGCACACGACAGGGTGAGAGAATCAAGATGTGCTATGTATTTGGAAACAAAGTGTATCTATAGATATTCCCCAAACCTCCACTTCCATCTCCAGGAATTAAGAGATTCTAATCTTTCTTTTTGGCCCAATGTAGCTTAGTTAATCAAGATACAGTGTTGCTTTGGCCAAGGATGGAGAGCCTGGGCCAGGTGTATCTCATCTATAATGCTAGACACAATACCACTGGGTAGGCATAATGCACTGAACAGAGAGAGCTAAACAGAATTCTCATCCCTTGCTACCGATTTCCCAACCCTTATACTGCTCAGGACAGTGCCTTGCAGAATGTATCACTATTGAGCTAAAATAAAGATCAGTTGCCTAAATGTGTCTGTGACCCAGGATAAGTACTTGAACTAGTCATAGAGAACATTCTTCCCTCTCCATCTTACAGTTTGATTCTTCTCCTTACCTGAGTGGGATTGGAACAACTTGGTTACAATGTTGGGGAAAGAAAAAGTAACTAATGAATTTAGTAAGATTTTTTTGGTCAGTTTTGAGACTTGAATTCAGGGCCTGGGTGCTGTCCTTGAATCTCTTTGTGCCAATGTTCTACCACTTGAGCCACATACCACTTCCAGTTTTTGAGTGGTTGAGATAAGAGTGTCAGGGGGACATTTCTGCCTGGGATGGTTTCAAACATAATCCTCAGATCTCAGCCTCCTTTGTAGCTAGACAGGCATGAGCCACTGGCACCCAGCCTAGTAAGATAATTTTCCATTGAATTTTACTAAATATGTCCATATACAAATGTAGCATTTCCACTTTTAGTAAATGAATTTTATAAATGGAATGGAAATGAATTTATTATGTAAGTTATTTTGGTCATACAATCTGTTTGGAGAATTTCAAAATGTTGACACCTGTATATTTGTTTTATTCTTTTTATGTGTATACTTATAGCAATACTTGTAATCTATCCCTATCATCTCTATAACTATACATTAGTTTTGTATGTTTTATAACTAATTTCTACATATTTAGTGGCTTAAAATTACACAAATCCATCACTTTACATTTCTGTCATTCAGACGTTTAAACTAGATCTTCTTGACCTGAAATCGCCATCTAAGCAATTTCCTCAAACCAAATCTTCTTATAACCAGAATATATACATTAATTACAAATAACATTATATGACAAACTATTTTTTCTGATTCCCCTCTATCTAGCTATTTATATACTATGTATCTTAATTTCAAAAAGATAAAGTAGTAGTTAAATTAATGTAAATTGAACCTACTCATTTAAGTGAAGGAGTATGTTCTTTTTAAAAACCTATTGTCTTTGAAAGATAAAAATAAGATAAATTTCATTTTTATGATCTTTACTAGACATTTCTCCTTCTAAAGCTAGATAGAAACTATGGAAATGTCTTTAAATTGTCACATAATAAAATTCCCCACCATAAGAGGCAAGTGCAGGAAATAAGTACAGACAAGCTTTCAGGATTTGTCATTATTCTCGGAAGATAACTTTGATGTCATTAGTAAGTGTTAGTTGCCTGGAATCATTAGGGTATGATGGTAAGACAATAGAAATTAACTTGAATTTCTATGTATAAAGCAGAATATAACGTTTTATTAGCAGGTAAAACCTGGGAATGGAATTCATTCAGTTCTCTAAACATGCCAAGATACTTCCTTGCATTTACAAGATTGCAATGAGATTTAATGAGGACGTTTGTCTTTTTTTCATTTGCATTTTTAGCTTCTTCAAGTCTAGTTTTCCAGGACAGATGTTATTCTGCCTAACTCTTCTATTTCACCATAAACCACATACATCATGCATAAATGTGTATACAAAAACAAGAATAGTTTCTTTTCTCTCTGAAACATTTGACTTCTGTGACAGGCAGCAGACCAGAGCAAAGGAAGGTTAAGAGGTATGAGGAATTCATCACACAGAATGCCACACATTAAGTCTGGGTATTATAAACAAGAATCATATTAACACTTTGGTCATAAAACCTGCTTAATTAAATTTAATTGTGTTTTCTCCCACATCATATCAATTGTACACTAACCACACTGCTTTTCCTGTTACAAGAAGGAAAGCCTTATTCAACAACTTAGACTTTCAAAGACAAATGTATATATCTTTCAGATGAATTAGGTCATTTGAAGCAAATGCAAGAAAATTAGTGTGTTATTTAGACTAACAGTTGATACATAAGACTGCTGTGCTTCTGTAAGCCACTAATTAATCAGTGAATTGTTATGTAAGTGCTTCCTATGATGTTTTTTTGGACAAAGAAAATGATACCCTCAAGGAATGGTTAATTCAAGCCAGTCAAACAAAAAGTATAGATTTAATGGATGGATAACAGAGATGCATGTTTGAGAATGTACTTAACTGCTTTGCGTTTCATTAGGGCCTAGTGGACATTATGCACTGAAGAAATAAATGTTAAGACAAATCTGTCTATGCAGTACGATAGCAAAGGCAGACAAACTATCATTGTAACTTTTTCGTTTTGGAGATGTAGGTAGCATTACTGATGGAGTGAAATATTAAACAGACTCTTGAAATGGCTACACATTTTGATGAAGAAGAAAAGATTACTTCAGATCTAGGGAACCCCAGGAGCTATGACAATGGACAGAGAAAGAAGAGTCAGATTCACTTAGACTGAAGTCAAGGTTGTATGATAGGAAATGTTAAGAAAAATAAATTGAGGGCTGGGAAGGTGGCTCAGTGGTAGAGGGCTTGCCTTGCATGTATGAGGCCTTGGGTTCAATTCCTCAGCACCACATAAGAAAAAAGAAAAAAGCAAGAAGTGGCGCTGTGGCTCAAGTGGTAGAGTGCTAGCCTTGAGCTGAAGAGCTGAGGGACAGCACCCAGGCCCAGAGTTCAGGCCCCATGACCGGACCCAAACAAAAGAAAAAAGAAAAAGAAATTGAATAAGTGATTGGAGTAAAACTATCAAATGACAGACAATACTAACATTGCTCTCTTGATAAGGAACCACGGGAGTATTTGATAGTAAATGAAAGAGATGATATTAAGCTGATATTTTTTAACTTTGCTCATTGTCTAACTTTTTTTTCAGGTCTATGTTGATCAGTCATAATTACTTCGATTGTCTTCAAAGCTGAGTCATTGTGGAGATTCAATCTCTTGACCTTTTCTAGTCTGGATATTCAATTTACTACGGAGATGCCATGTGGAGGTTCACAGAATCTTGCAACTACATTCGTGGTGACGTGGGCAAAAGTGAATGTGGGCAGGTGCAGTCAGCAAGGGGCTTTTTCGGTAACTTCATGAAGGTAAGGAATGAGCATGCTGTTGAGCCTAGGTGCTTATAGAAACTCGAGAGTGATGACAGCCCTGGCCTTTAATTTGAAGAGCCATCAGCCCTTCACTCCAATGGAGTATCTGTCATCACTCCTGTTTCCTTAAGAAAAATGCAACTGGTAATTGTATTATTGCTCTTAAGGAGACAGAAGGCACAAACATAGCTGTACTCACCATTCGGGTGACATGCTGGAAAAATATCTATTGGTGAGTGATACAATTTGTGCTGCTTCCTTGACGGGACAGGACATAAATGAAACATACCAGCTCTTCACCATGTGCACTGGTTACTGAGAGTTTCATTTGTGGAAAAATGGTACACCTCTCTCTGAGACAACATTCTAGATGTATTCATGAAGCACTTCCCTTTGAGTCTGAGAAGTTATAGACACACCCAACAGATTTTAGGAACTCCCTTGCTCTTGTGTCAGCCAATCCAACATAAGATGGAACTTGGCATAATGACTTAGCCTGAGGGGAAGCAGAGCTTGCCAAATATAGAGGAAGGAAAATCTGTCTGCTCAGGTGTTAGGGTAGATGGATATGTAAAATTTCTTTGCCACACATGGGTGTTTGTTGTCAGCTTCCATTGCACCCCTACTTTTGAAAATACACAAACCTCATGGAGATATGTTTTATTCTTTCAGTTCTGATATAGTTCAAATGAAAATATTACTATGATTCTCTTCAAATAATGAATGAAATACCACTAATTCTACCACAGGAGTCTTAGTAATGTACTTAAGTCAGTGGACCCTAGAAATAATATGCAGAATAATAGTTATACAAATGGTCAGATGTCTTCTGCAAATTGTAGTACATGCCAACCCTTTAGTTATGACTAGCTATGTAATATAGATACTATTAAGACAAGACATATACAGGCTCAATGGCACTGCCTATAAATCCAGCTAGGTAGAGATCAGGACAAGATAGATGGATAATTCTACTGTGTTTTTGAATCAGAAATTTAGCTATGATATTGTTATGTCACCGTTTAGGAAAAAAAGAAAGTCCATCAAACTGTTGGCTAGAGGTGGGGTTCATCTGCAGATTGATCAAAAGAAGGATCCACTTCTAAGATCATAGGTGTATTGGCAGCCTTCAGTTCTTAGATCCACTGGGCATCAGATCCTTGTTGGCTGGCATCCAGCCCATGGAGGGTGGATGATCAACCCTCCATCGATGTTTTCATCCAATTGTGCTAAGTGAGAATGCAAACCTGAGAGTCTACCAGCAAGGAAGAAGGCACAAGGCTCTGTAATCCAATCGAAGTGCTTCACATCATCACTGTAACATTCTATTAGTATGACACGTTACTCAACAGAGAGGATTATCTAAGGCCACAAACATGAGAAGGTAAGATGGAGTTGGTATGGTCTTAGAGTCTACCTTCCACAATCAAGATGTCACACCCTGATCACTGACAGATTCCCTGAGTGTTCTGTAATCTTCTGCCTTTTGAAACATTCATAACTCTAGTCTCTACTAACCCCATGCTAAATAAACAGTAATGCATATTCTGTGCAATTAGGATGCCAAAACATCACAAATAACTAACCACTAAGTAAAAGGGGTTGCCAATCAGTAAAATGCATCGAAATGATTGTGAGTGGAGGTAAGCCTTCAGGGTGATGAAAAAGGCAGTAGTTGAGACCGGCGTAGCTTCTTTCATCTATAGTAAAAATGATCATGGAAGAATACAACTAAGGCAAAAGTGAAGGTTTTTACATGAAATTATCACTTTAAATCTTTGAGTCCACTCTTTTCTTCAACTAAGGGGAAAAAAAACTTAGCCAGAGTTGTTTAACTTGTATGAATCACAAGTAAGTTTACGTCTCATTCTCAGTGTTTTTCAAGTGTAAGCTTTGTAAAATCACAGTTTATAATAAGAAGCACCCCTCATATCATGGCCCAAAACACACATATACATACACATGCATACACACATACATACATGCATACACACACATACATACACATGCATACATGCATGCATGCATACACACATGCATGCATACATGCATGCGTACATATTCACAAGTACAATTTAAGCAAACATCTCACAGTATTTTCCCCATCTAATCCTTTCTGTTTCTATTCTAGTGGAGTCTAGCCTTCTATCTGATTCTGTCGTATTCTATTCCCAATTTCATTTTCAAAGATGATGATCAAGAGCTATTGAATCATTGCTTGCATTCTATTTCCCACTAATTAGTATGGACTGTCTGTCTGGAGATCATTCACTCATTCTGTTTATTGTTTAACTTCTTTCACATAAATAATATCTACCATACTGAGTCAGAATCTAGAAACAGAGAAGCAATCTCCATTACATGCTTCCTTTATGCTGCTCTGAGCAGGCTTGTTTCATATGCTCAATGAGATGAAGCCTTTTGCTTCTAACAAATTACCCTCATTTGTTACATACCATAAGTTAGCCATATGAATGATATGCTTCCCATAGCTAGGATGTCTTTCTTTCACTTTTCAACTTCCAAAGATGCAACAGCATTGCTGTCCTAAATTCTGTTTGCTAATGATCCATACATTTTATAATACCATACACCTCAATATAAAATCCAGCCAGTCCTTCTCTTTTGCCTTTTTTAACAGAATTTTCTGCAGAGACTAGAACCTGACAGCTTTGATGTTTACATAAGAAATCTATGCAATAAGAAAAAAAATGACTGAATCCAAATCCATGTTAGTTCAAAATAACAAAACACAGAGAAGATAAATGAGACCACTGGTTTAAGGGCATCGACATCTTTGTGAGAGAGATCTTTTAAAAAGAGTTTTCCCAAGAGATGCCTAGAATTCTTTATTTCTCATTAAATTTTCACACACTACAAGAAGGTGTTCTTCTTGAACATTTAAATGTTTACGATTTGCAAGCCCAGAAGTCTAAGCCAATACTTCTTGTGAATTTTGTACCAGCCCATCAACCACCCTTGTGTTTCAGGTGAACCACAGCCCTACCTAACATGACTCATCACTAAGTTTAGGAAAGTCATTTGTGGGCCAGGAAAGCAGTAATGCTCACTGATCCGTTAAAGGCGTGCACACAAGAACAAGACCTTATGAACTCCTTGAACACCCTAGTAACCTGTGCAAAGAAAGTGAAGCAGTTAAGCATTTATTTCGTCTCTGGGGTTATGACAAAAGTTAGAACGATTTCTTGATGTTAAGAATTTCTATATAATTGCTTAAATATAAAAGCATAATTATATAACTACAGCACAATGTCAGACCCAAGAAATTACAAAATACAAGTGTATAGTTCCATGCCATATTATCACATGTTATGCAATGTCAATGCCAAAAACAACTGTCTTATAGACATACACACAAATACACACAAAAACATATACAACATCTACATATAGACATACATGCATACATAAAACCTTGCCATCCTTTACTTACTCATGTACAGCTTAAAATATTTAAAATATTTTCTCCACGGTACTTAAATTCAAAGCCTTGATCTCTTAACTTTCCTGCTCACAGCTGGCACTCTACAACTTGAATCATACCTCCATTCAAACCTTTTGCTGGTTGAAGATGAAATCTCTGGGACTTTTCTTCCAGGACTGGCTTAATACTATAATCCCTGAGGTTTCAACTTCTTGAATAGCTAGGATTACAAACGTGCGTTACTGGCACCTAGCACGATTTAATGTGGTTTTCTTTGGGTCTGTTGGTCAATGGTTCATTCTACTTCTTCACTCCGTAGGTTTATGTCTTTTGCCAAATATGTGCAATATTTGGTCATTTCTTTGTATAACTTTTCAGCCACATTCTTTTCCTTTTCTCTTCTGGAAATCCAGTGGCACAAACACCTTTTGTTTTAAGTAGTCCTGTAGATCAATGACTTTATTTTCATCTTATTTTTTCTCACTTCTTTACATAATTTTTGTAGTAATTGTTTCCTATCCTTTACATTATCCTGTTGAGCTTACTTATTGTTGTATTTTGATGCTTGTTTTACTCTGAAATTCCTATTTATTTTTGCTGTATACTTTTTGATTGACAGAAATTGTCCTATATTTATATTTTCTATAGTTAGTGTGTTTAAAGTTCATATTACTCTAAGTCCTTTCATAATAGTTGCTTTAAAATATTTGGCAGTGGGACTGGGAAAGTGGCTTAGTGGTAGAACATTTGCCTTACACGCATGAAGCCCTCGGTTCAATTCCTCAGTACCACAAACAGAAAAAAAGCCAGAAGTGGTGCTGTGGCTCAGGTGGTAAAGCACTAGCCTTGAGCCAAAGCAGCTCAGGGACAGCAGCCAGGCCCAGAGTTCAAGCCCTAGAATTGGCAAATATATGTATATGTATATGTGTATATATATTATATTTGTTATTGTCTACATTATTTTGAAGCTGCCATCTTTTTTTATTCTTGACTCCTGGAATGACAAGGTCTTGATCATATTCTGACTCTCTGGGGTATTACGCTGTTCACCTCTAGATATTATTTAGACTGTTTTAGCAGGCCTCCCTGTACCCCTAGGAAATGGAAACAATTGTTTCCCACAGGAAGATGAGCCCATGTTCCATAGTAACCTTACTAACAGCATGGGGCCAGAATCTTTCCTCCTAAGGTAGAATGAAAGTTCTGGCTTCTATCACCATCTCTGATGGTGGTAAGAGTAGAGCAATAATTACAGACAATCATGCTGCAAGTCTGCCCCCTATATTCACCTTTTGATAAAAGAGGTGGGCACTGGGGTTTTTAGTCATGGTGTTTGGCTTGAATTAGAACAGTTTTTAAACATAAGTTTCCTTTCTTGAAACTTAATCCTTTTGTAATCTGACTTTCACGATTATCAGACTTTCTATTATTAATTTGTTATTGTAAACATGATGTAAAGAGGAGTTACAGTTACGAAAGTCGGGTAATGAGTTCATATTTTTTACACTGTCACCTCTTCCCTAGTTTTCTCCCCTCCCGATCTCCTCCCCCACAAGGTGTATAGTTCATTTTCAATATAGTGTCTAGTATTACTGCTGCATTTGTTTACCCTTTGTTCTACCACTTCTTTGCTCTCCCCTTACTCTCCTCCAAAATAGATAAACTGACATACAAGGCAAAAAGCATGAAAATCAAAAACAGGGACAAAGGAGAAAAAAAATAATTGTGGTTGTCTCTCTCCCAGTTGCTGGCTTCTTCTAGTCCCCATTCTGGATATATGTAGTCCCAAGGTCTACAGCTGGTCCTTTCTTTGCAAAGTCTTTCTACCTTTCAGAATTCTGTTTAATTTGTATAATGACTTCAGGGGTGTCAAATATGCTGATATGGAGCAAGAGGACAAATGAATCTATTGCCAAATTGTTCAGAATCCAAAGTCCCTGGCTGACTTTAAAAACACGATGCTTTTCTAATAAACACTATTTTATCAACATTTTCCAGTGATGTTTCAATGTAAAATGGTCAGTAGTGGTTAACATAGAGATAATTAAAGTTGTGTAGTTGTGATGTAAGTACAGACTAATGTCAGCATCCCTTCCAGCATTTAAGGATTGTAGCTAGTGCTCAAGACCAAGGGTTTTACTTCTGTCATAGTCACCATATCAGAACCTGAGGCTTCTGGCACCTTCTTATCATGCTTATCTCTGTTATCAACCATAGGCTGTTTTTCAGTAGTGGATGGATATCAGCCATTCCTATGATGAAATAGCATCCAGGGCTTTCTTCTCATGGCCCTAGGTAAAAAAGTTCTAGACTGCTTATACATTATGGCTGATAAGAAATGCACAAATCCAAGGTTGTTCAAATGACACAAAAATGAGGGAGAAAAAACCCTCTATAATGAACCTATACTTATAAATGCTCAACTTATACACAGAGTATAACTTATATATACACACACACAAACACACACACATACATACATTGGAGTGTACCATACACAAAGGCACACACACAAGCACACGAATTTGCAAGGATAGTTTTTTTTTAACTAATCTTGTTCTGATTACTATATCTTTGCTCCATAAATTTTTAAAATTATTCCTCATACTCAAGATTCATAGGACAGGTCTTCATCATGTATGTGCTATAATATGCGCTATAGTATGAAATATACAGGACCCATAGAAGGAAGTACTCTTATATCCATAGTCAATTATTATTATTTATTTCTAAGTAACAAATATATATTTATATATATATGAGACATCAGAGCTATAGGAAATACAAAGCTATTTGAAAAGACAAAGAAACTATTTGTGAAAGCATGTCAAAACATATCCCCAGGAAAATAAGTTACCAGCACAGCAATCTATAATTTCCCTCTGACATTTCCTCAAACCTTTTTCTAGAATCATTCATTCCTTTACTACCCCAGCACATTCTCTTTCTCAGACACCACTTCATATGCCAAATGTCAAGTCTAAAGGTAACTTTTCTTTCACAGTAGATAAAGTCTTAGAGAGACTTTTACCCACAGAACTTCAATGATCAGAACAATCCAGTTAAAACTATCTTTGAAAAGATACTTGACTTTTCTAGGAAGGAATTCATTACTCAGAGTCATTGAGGATTTTGGGCTTCATCTATATTATGTTAGCATATTAAATACTGTAATACCCTGGTCATCTTTGTCTAACATAGACAGCGGGAGAAATCATGGTAGTTGTTGGCAATGGCTTTGGTAATCCTACCAGAGGGTTGTGTGTGTGTGTGTGTGTATGTGTATTACACATGTATTATATATGTAATATATATATATATATATATATATATATCATCACTAGGCATTCATACTGCTACTACCATGACACTATGGGACACAGAAATATTTGGCATCAGAAATATGTCCCCAGCACCTGATTCATCATGTTATATTTGTGTGGCTTTGAATTTAACTTCCCTAAGCATCTGCTTTCTTTTTTTTTTTTTTTTTTTGTCGGTCATGGGGCTTGAACTCTGGGCCTGGGCGCTGTCCCTCAGCTCTTCAGCTCAAGGCGAGCGCTCTACCACTTGAGCTACAGCGCCACTTCCGGTTTTCTGGTGGTTTATTGGAGGTAGGAGTCTCACGGTCTTTCCTGCCCGGGCTGGCTTTGAACCGTGATCCTCAGATCTCAGCCTCCTGAGTAGCTAGGATTACAGGCCTGAGCCACCAGCGCCTGGCTGCTTTCATTTTTATAATGAGAGTGTAGTGAATGTTGGATTCAGTGAAATATGTGATATTTATCATTATATTGCCACTCTGGTCCCTGCTAGAGGTATCAGACAGGATATTTCCAGGAATGATCCCAGACAAGACTGCAGACAGAGGACTGTCTCACCTCAGACCGCAAATGATGATAAAGACAGCAGAGAGAAGAGCATAGTAATTTAGTCATCTTTGTAGTCATGTGATCCAGTACTGAATACATAAATAAATGTTGGCTGTGGGTTAAGTTTAGACAATAAGCCAGCCTCTTGATTGGAGTCTAATGAGAGAATTGAAAGCACAGCTTTAAACCAAAGCAACTTAAAGAGAACTAGACAGATGACAATTTGGCCCTGAAATATTATTACTCTAAAGCTTATATAAACTATCACCTGTCCCTCTACTGCACCCAGACCACAGAAGGGACCCATCACTTGCATACATTCTGTTCTCCGTACAAAACCGTGTTTGTGAGGCTGAGAAAATTCCGATACTCAGGAAGTCTTTAACAATAACAATTGTGCTTTAAAACAACCTCTGTTATTTTCCAATAGAAATTCAATTTAACCTAGCTTATTTGATTAGAATAAATGTCTGACTAAACACTAATGACACATCATAGTTTTTTACTATATTCTTAAGGCTATTTAGTGATATAATTTATTTCACAGAGGTATTCTAGATTCAATTGAGAGTTTTAAAAATTCTAAAACCTGGTAATATGTTAAGGAATTCCATGTCATACCAGTGAATACACAGAAATAGAACAGAAGAACATTTCACCAATTCAGTCTTACAATTTCCTTATTTCTGGCATTTTTAGGGTGAATGTAGGTCAAAATTAGCTCTAGATGTGGAGTCACTTTCTAGCCCACAGCAGAGATCACTTTAGATTTGGACAGTTTGTGTGTGTGTTACTGAACTCTGGAGAACTAAGGCACATCTAAAGTTCAGAAATGTTTACAATCTGCGCATCTCTAAATGATGAAACAAAAGGAGTGACAGGTTGAGAGTTGCTGACATCATTATGTCATCATCAAATGTCTGGACGATCACGGAAATAAGCAATCACATTGTTCTCAAGTAGTTTGGGCAAGATTTAAGGGGAACGCAAAAGACAAGCTTACACTAATTTAAAATCACTCCTAGACACAACCCTCAACCACCTTCATTGTGTTCTTTCTCAACAGTTGTCATGGGAGGTTCTTCATCAAGATCCCTATTCACGTTTCCAAGTTTAATGGGTCATCTGATGTCTTTCACTCAACTGCTAGAGAAGGCTGAATTAAACTCAGTCCATATTTAAATGCACAAAATTATAAACATGGTTTATTTCATAATCCTGCCATTTTTCAACCAAACTCAGGAAGCTGAGGATAGACAATATCATCATGTTGAAGAGCAGTTAGCAAGTAAGATCATTTTAACTGGAAGAAAATCACAGTTAGAGTACCCTAGTTCTCTGAAAGAGATCCTCCATTTAAGGGCTCACAAGGGCTAGTAATCATCACGGGAAAAAAAACCCTCAATATAGTTGAAAACGGAAAGGATATTGACAAAAAGAAAATAACGTAACTAAGAATTCTACCATTGCAGTTAGCAGTAAAGAGCTGTTGTCATCTGAACAGTAAATCAAACTTACTATAATGATGAAATGCACAAGTACATCCTACCTTCTTTCATTCCCATAACTGATCATTGAGACTAAACAAGCCAACATTTCAGGCATTGATTGAAAAGGCTTGTTTTCAAGTTATTTGTATTATACCCATCAAGAATTATCACATAATTTAGAAACTGGCTACTTCTTAGAACTTAATGAAGCTCATTATTTCTTCCAAACACAGTAATGACTAGCGAAGGCAATAGTAAAAGTTCCATTTCTAAGCCACTCATTAAGCTATTGTAGAGAATGTTTTCTTATGAATTGATTCAGAGCAATCCCTGTAGGTTCTCCCTAAGTAGGTATAGTAAAAAGTAATGCCACCCTATGAGTCATTTTGTCTTACTCTAGTTAAATATATACTGGGGGATGGGGAGGAATATCATACAGCATCTAAGAATTTGGGCTTGAAATCAATTTGTGTTGGGAACAAAAATGTCTCCTTTATAAATATTTATAAGAAAGGATTTCAGATGATATCTTCAGCATTGAATGGTGCATATTATTCTTATTAATGTTTCATAAACATTTGTACAAAAGACAATATGTTTTACTTTGCTCCTAAGTATTAAGTAGAATTATTGCAGCATCTGCTTCCAATGGTTGAGTGCACAAGCTATTCATGCCGTGTCGTAAATTCCATGATGCATTAAGATGTCATTAAATGTACCTTCTGTGGTTGTCTCCTAATTTACATACCTTGTAAATCATCAGGTAAAAATCATGTGAACTAGGAGATAAGCTCCCATGCTCCTCTTTCTGCCACAAACTAAGTACCATTTATATTCTTCACTCCAAGCTCCAACTACCTCAAATGCCTCTTTTCTGAAACTATACCGACAAACTGTTGTTATCACAATGTTTTTCCAAACATTTCCTTTGATAGTATAAAAACAAACTTAGAAAATAGACTAGCACACTATAGATGAGGTAAAAAAAAAGACAACAAAACTTTTTAAATGTACTATCCATTTTTTAAATCAACTTGGTCTTGCCTTTCTAAGACCCAGTAATATAGAGAAATTGGAAGGAAATTGGGCTATTAACAGTATCTCTTTTCTCTCAGTCCTATTTGCAATGCCCTGACCATATGGTTCCTAGAACCACAGAATTCCGGCATTAGACAGGGCTTACAGCTCACCTGGTGCAATTTCCAGCCAGTGGCTGATTCCTGTAGATTAGTGTCCATCTGCTGTCTAAGCATTTCCAGGAATGAGGAGCCCACACATTTGTAGGTCTGTCCATCCAGTTTGTCATTCTGATTAACTCTGGAAGGAAAAGCCTCATTTAACTTATAACCCTTTGTCTTGGTTCACAATCAACAATGGTATGTTTTCTTCTTCTACTGTGCTGAATGTCACTTTTTTTTTAAAAGGAATATATCTTTCCTCTGGCTTTCTGGTACCTAAGATACTTAGCTCAGAACCTACTGTGAAAACCGACATAGCTGCCTGGCAAAGACACAACTCCATGGATGTTATTATTCGAAAGCCAACTGAGAAGAGCACATTTCCATTTTTAGTAAACCACACTTAGAACAGTTTTTTTTCTATTGAAGAAAAGGATAGGAATGTTAATATTGACCATTGCATTTTCCATGAAGCTGGATGAGATTAATATCCTCTGGAAATACAATGCTCTAAGAATTTTTAGAGCAATGTCAATGAAAATGGACAGATACATATGGATTTTATATCCAAGACTGAGGAAAGAGAATGATGAGGAATAAGAAAGCAAGCATAAAGTCATTACTGAGGAATACATGAATCCAAAATGAACCGTAATTTTACCAGATTAAATCAATTTGTTTCATTTTGAATTTATGTCTTCCAAATGGAAGGTATCTAATAAATAGAATAACCTTTTCTTTCTGGGCCAGATTTGTTTCTTAATGTCATGTGACTTACAGATTGTAACAATTCTAACCATTAAAACCATACAGATCATTTGTCATAGGGTTTTCCTACAAAATGAACCTCCAGAGTTTTGCCTTAGAGAAAGACATAGTCATCAAATAAATGGGCAATTTTTTAAAATTCTGTGACATGGAAGAGAGCTTTTTCTTTCTCCTCTCTATTTTTGCTCAAAATACACACATCAGTCTTTACAACACTGAATCCTTGAACTTCTATTGAAGGAGACATAGTGAGAAATGGGAATTCTCTGCTACATCTAAGTCTCGTTAAAAGCATCAATGCCCCAAGTTTTCTTTTGCTTCTGTCCCTCAGAAAAGAAAGATTCTGTCCTGATGAATTGAGGAGAGGGAAAGATAAGAAAAGAAGTTGGATTTTAATTATATTAGCACATTGCAAAATGCTTTAATATGTCATTGTGCAACGCGTTTTCTTGTTGAAGAGAAGCAGGTACCAGGAGGAAAGTGTAAGCATCAGAAATAAATCCAAGTGCATGTGATTCTCTGACATTTTTCTCCCCTTCCATCTGTGAGGTGTCTGTGAGCACAACGGGTCGAGGAAAACCAATTTGAAATGTCACTGTCATCAGAGCACAATCATAGTTTCTATCAAATGTAAAGGCAAACTCAGCCTCAATAATAATACATATAAAAGATTAAACCTGGGGTTAAGTCAGCTTATCAGATGGAATTAAGATCCTGTTAATGTCAGAGAAAACAAGTCCTGTACTTCCCACATGTATGATTTACAAACTGAATTTCTCTTGTTTCCGGATGAGTGAGTGTTATTTGGAAGTTTCTGAAATACATCTACACACGCATTACAAGGCTGGAAATGTGATATGAAAAACAGTTTACATAGAGAAAATTATTCACCACCCTCCTTTATGTCAGAATCATACAATTAAAAACAAAAAGCATTTCTCAAGAAAAAAAAAGATTAAGCTAGCTACACCTAAAACCATAACTTTGAACCAATCCTAGGTTTGTTTAGTTTTCAAGACAGACATCTTGGAGAAACCCCCATCTTCTTTGTACACATCAGAAAAGAAAATTCAAGTTGACAACAGCAACTGGCCACTTACTAGTAAAAATGAGACCACACCTAGAGTGGAGTAATCAGCTGAGACCACTAGATTTCTGACTTATAAAACTAAGAAATAGTAAATGTGTATTCATTTTTTAAAGTTTTGGCTCCCAAATTCCACTATCTTTTTCATTTTCAGAATATACTGGAAAACACAGCAGCGTTGAAGGTTTTTATTTGTAACTTTAGCCATATGACTCCTGAGTGCCACAAATTACAATGCTTCAAAGTCCTGATGTATCTATCATGTTTTGTTTTCTATGTGTCCCACTTAAATAATTTGTTATCCATTTATTTAAATTTGCTCAAGAAATGTAATTGAAGAATTGTTTATGCTTGTGTTAAGTGCCATGGTTGAAGCCACTTTAAACAATTAACATGTCCTTTAATAAAAATGAGTGTTAGGAAGGTGAATCATATTCTATCTGACATGTGTGCACTAATGCATGGAGAAAGAGTATACAATAAAATAAATATAAAAAAATTCCAGTGAGTAAACCCAAGTTTAAAATTGCTTGAAAGTAGACCCTTCATTTAGAAAAATGACTCATGAATCTCAAGTATCTAAAATTTCTGAGAACATTGAACAGTTTAATTTCAGGAAAGAGGCATTAGAAGATTTTAAGTTCCTAGTTCCATTACTGTACCCCTCCATTTAAATTCTCATTCATATTAAATCTATTTTACATCATGCTATCTATCTTTGTGGACAGGTCTTTGGTTTCTTTTCTTTTAGAACTTTGACTAGGACAGTTTGGTTTTCCACCTTTTCAAATACACAAAAAAATCAAATTCCTGAAAAACTTGTTTTTTGTTTCTTTTCTCCCTTCTTACTCTTTTTTCAGTGAGTAGAAAGAAATAAAATTTTCCTCCCTTTTAAATGAACCAAAATGAGCTTTTGCTGAAATTTCACAAAATTCAAGTAATATCTATTCTAAACAAATCCTTGTGTGATCTGTGTGTGTGCATTTGCATCATCTACAAAACAAAACAATCAGTTCCTTGCAGTAGGTTATTGTGTTTCATGCTTGCTCTATATACTCAAGAATCCAGCTTACAGGGCATGATGAAAAACAATATTCTAAATGATTTTCTTGAATTTTTGTTTAATCTATTTGCCTTACTTCTTCCTTCAATGCTTACCCATGGCTCATTGTTTTCTGTTTTTGAAGAAATTCAACAGTTTGGGACAAATTCCTTCTCTTTTCAATTGAACATACTCAGTTGGGAAATGGTTTTATAACCAATTTCAGTTGATATTGAAAGTCATTCTCCTTGGGCCAGAGGCATGGCTCCAATGGTAGAGCTCTAGCTGTGAATGAAAAAGTCCCATGAGAATCCATAGCCCTGAGAATGAACATACACACAATGAAAAGGAGACAATAAGCTAGTAGTCTAATTCCACTCCTTTATTCTAATAGTTTTAATCTTGAGGAAATTATTGGATACTATTTTGAGAAATAACCATTCTGGCTTTTCAATAGTAGATCCATAATTCTATGGAGTCCAAGGAATCCAAGTCCAAAGTCCTTCCTTGACATTTCTCACTTGACAGACATATTCAAAAACCTGACTATGGATGCATCTCTAGAAACCTATCCCTATTGCAAGTATTTTTATTTTGGTCCCATGACAGATGTGTTACTTGAGAAAAAAATAGCTCAGAAATTATATATTTAACATATGCACATATTTACATATATTTATGATAATTAACATATTAGATTACAAAATGATTATTTATATACAAACTCCCCCAATTTAGACATCACTACAACATAGCGTCATGAGAAAAATATATCACACCATTTAAATCTCACCACAAATACAACAGTCGCATCCACCATTACACTCCTTTAGTATTCTGTCAGCCAGAGAGGTACACTTGGTTTTTCATAAGCAAGATCACATCAGCAAAAATAGATGAGTATTCAGCACCACTTGCATACGTATTATGGGGCTGACAGGGCAACTTCGTGTTATCAAGCACTCAGTTACTTCCATTTTTCTTGCTCCTCATCCTTTAATGTCTATCCACAAAAGGAGAAGACAAATCCAGAGTTCCAGATATCCATATGCATGTTGGAGCAGGGAGAATCAAGAAGGAAAGCTAAGGTATACAAGCATGACTCCCAGCTAACTTAGTTCCATTCAAGGCTAATTCAAAAGTTTTGTGCATAAATCTCACTAGTCAGAATTTACTCACATGCCAACAATTAATGGACGAATGAGCTACACATTTAATCTTTTAACTGTTGCACAGGGCCAATTCAATAAAGTTCAGGGGGATATAGTTTTCTCCAAGAAAGAATAAGAGAAAGATATTAAGTAGTAACTAATAAGATTTGCTAAAGTGGCTTATAATTTCCCAGGTGTCTATGTAATTATTATTTTATGGTTTCATGTTTTGATGGAATGTAGTACCTGAATTATTCTGCCTAACTATGCAGTCTCATGGCTAGCATAGTTTAGAATGCCAAACGTAGGCTCAGTGTTGTGCAGAAAGTGAAACTAGACTTTTAAAATGAACAAAGTAAACTTTAATTCATTTGACAGCATTCTACTAAAATAATTGAATTTAGAAAATGAATCATATGAATTCTGGAAATTTCTTTTAGCCAAGTGATAGAGGCAAAAAGTTAAGCCCTAGAGGAAGTACTAGTGACTGTGATTATAAAGAGATTAATACCATACCATTAAAGAACTAAAAATCCTATCATGAATCACAGAGAAAATAATTAGGTTTCTATTTGTTTTCTGTGATGACTAACAGGGAAATTAGAGCATTGTGTACCTACATTCATTGCATAAGGAGAAATGACATATTTAATCTCATTTCAATTCAACAACTATAACATATTTTGTGAGTGTTGCTATCTCAAATGCCATTTACAAAGCTATAAGCTTTGGCAAAATCTGAGATCATGTGAAAATTAAGAAATATCTATACATTAACCTACAATAATCACAAGGCCCATCTATTGAAGTAACTGGCCTATCTTATGAAATAGATTTCTACATTAGTGGATTAACTACTAATGAAAAAAAGTGTGTTGGTGTTTGTATGTTTAATAATTTTTCTTCTTAGCTATTAAGATATAAATGAAGCACAGATTCAGAGGAGAAAGACTGTGCTTCTCCACTGATTTCTTTAGAACAGCCTTTAATTTCTTTTCCTTGATTTATTTGTAAACATGTTGTTGAAGATCATGGTCACAAATCATTTCATAATTCAAAGAGCAAGCATATCTCAAGCGTTCATGAAAGTTTTATCATTATGGTACATTTTCCACAACTCTGGAAGTGTTGTGCAATATTAAAACTAAAACTATATGCATACTTCTACGTAATAGGATATACAATATTTTAAGATGTAGAATAAAACCCAATGATATATATATATATATATCAATAACATATCAAAATCTATTTTATCTCATAAGAGGAGAGTATGCTTCTATCTAATATTTGTGTGAAAATCGTATTCCCTTTTTAATAGGTCATAATCCCAAGAGCAATCAAGTGAATTTTAGATCCCAACATTGGAGATTCAACAAACTGTTCACTAACTTCTCCTAGGAATGAGATAAATCCTCTCAAATCGTGCTGATTAACACATTTACACTAGGTTAATGTCACTGAAAACAGGTTTCAACTATCTTGAAGCTAAATTAGACAGGGGTTACCATAAAACTTAGAACTTCAAGTAAAATTATTTATCCCAAATTTCTACCCAATAAATTACCTCTATCATTTCCAATAGATCATCATACAATTTGTGGAAGCCTCCAAAATTCAAAAACATTTTTCCATACTCTTCTTAAAGTATGACCTGCATCAAACATTTGGATCAATAGTTGACCAAATTCCTAACACAAAATATTTTCAACCACTCATGCTTGAAATATGACATATCCACTTAATGCAGGGTAAAATAATTCATCTGTTTTTACCATAGCTTACTTCTGTCTTACTAAGAGTGTACACTCCATTTAAATAATTTAGTGACTAGTAGTTAATACACAAGGCATTTCATTTCAAAAGACAACATAGAATAATAACAGAAAGAAAATATATTTTTCTTCACCTTTTAAAAGTTCATAGCTGGCACCTCTCTAAGAAAAGACAGATTAATAAAAGTAACATATACAAATGTATTTAAGTATTATGTGCATTGTATTCTTCAGAAATGAAGATTAAAATGATAGCTAATAGGCAGCTACCTTTAGGGTATTGCTGCATCTCTAGGTGAAGGTGGATATGAGACACCTTAAAAAAAATATCTGTTGATGTTCCTCCAAATTCATTCCTTTGCTTCAGATAAGACTCTCCAGAGAAACTTATAAGAAACTATGCCAATTCATTGAGCTATTCTAACCTGTTCTTAGGTAACTTGGAGAAAATGCTGCTTGTTAAATAAACAATTCAAATTAGTTTGAACTCAATTCCCAGGTCAAGATGTTCTCCTCCAGAGTTGTTTTACATCTTTGTAACATGACCTCAAGTAGTGTATTCAAGAATGTGATGGGGATGTTTCCTGAATAACTATGTACAAAAGTCCCCACTAAAGACCCTTTGCTTTCATTGTAGAGAGAGACAATGCTTTAGGAGACCTCTCTATGCTCTCTTTCCTTGCTTTAACTAACAAAACTTTCTTCATTCTTATCTCCTGGTTGTACTTTTTGACTGACTCTCCATTCATCAGGGGTAAACTCACTGCATTTTTATTTTACAGAATCTCTGGGAAAATAATGTATTTTTAGATAGAAGAATCATTAAAAGACAGAAAGGTTAATCAGAGAGTAATGAACTAAAGAGACTTAAGATGGCCTTATTATTTGGATTATTTTGGTGTTTGTGTGACATTTGTCCTGAGTACAGGGAAGAAGACTTGTCACATGAGACTCTTCATGGGAGAAAGCTTAGAGAATGTCAAAAAGTGACCTTGCGTGGACTTATGGCTCATTTAGACAGAGAAATAGTATGCAAAGATCAAGACTTCTCTGCCTCAGAAGTATTCTCAAATTCTTCCAGCATAAGGCCCTCTGTATGTCAATGTGCTGCAATGGGAGAATTGAATCCAGGAGTCCTAACAAAAATCCAGATAGCCATTATTTACTTATAGTTGGTATGAGCTGGCCATTATTGTGAAGTCTATTTCATTGAATTCGAGCAGCCCATTAAACAGGAAATACAATTGTATTCTATTTAAATTGGAACTAAAACTCGAAGAAGTTAAGCATTTGCATTGAGTCAACACAGCTAGGGATGAAAAAAGATTGTCTAGAACTATTGGTATACACCCAACACTTCCAAATGGCTCACCATATTGCTTGTACATAATGACATACAGGACTCTGTCATGAAGTCTTTGGGGGGTTATTTATTAAATACAACAAACACTGCTGTTTATTTTTCTTTTTTTTTTGAGACTTTTCTTTTTCTTTCTTTTTTTGGGGGGGATCCAGTCGTGGGGTCCTGAACTCTGGGCCTGGGCGCTGTCCCTCAGCTCTTAACCCAAGGCTAGCGCTCTACCACTTGAGCCACAGTGCCACTTCTGGCTTTTTTTTTCTGCTTCTGTGGTGCTGAGGAATCGAACCCAGGGCCTCGTGCATGCAAGGCAAGCGCTCTACCACTAAGCCACCTTCCCAGCCCCTGCTGTTTATTTTTCTATTCACTATTTAGGAATAACCTGAGTTTTCACTTCTTTCAGAAGGCAAAGTCCATGTCTTTCAGGAAGGGAATATACTTTTATACACTGAGAATCACCTTAAGGAGTATATTTAATAAAAACAATTCACCAATACCTTTCCACATGTCTCAACTACAAGTTCTAAAAAAGTACTGAGTTTGACTAAGATAAAATGACGTGGTAGCAATAAATAACCATAATCACCATGGGTTGTATATCTTCTTTAGTTACAGGCATTTGTGTATTCCAGAGAAAATTATAGGCCAGAGAGAGATATCACTTTCATACCAGTTGCCTTTTAGCTTTATAAAAATATTTTTCACATCCTCACATGCCTTGTTTGGAGACCCAGGTGTAAAAAAGCATTCTTACTTACTTGAAATTGTCTTAGCATTCAAATTTAATATGGATTAATCTTCAAATATAAACCTGAATCACTGCTAATTTTATGAAGATGCCTCCCATAGGGAAAAGTGACTATTACAGGTGTTCGTCTTCAGAACCAAATACAAATTACAGCTCTAATGTCTTTGAAGATTCATTTTTCATATACCTGAAATGCTTAATTATGCAACATTATTTGTCATAAACATCTCGTTGTTTTGCCTTGCCACCAGATGTGAGGAAGATGTCTCTTTCGCTGAAGGTAAATTACATGAGAAGAGAAGAAAGAATCATTTTATCTTGTGTTTCATATAGTGTAAACTACACATCGGCACCTGTAAAATAGATGAAGGTGACTTGAGACTCTTTAAGACAAGTGTATTTGCCTGGAATAACATTGTTTATTTTAAGAGAGATAGAGAGAGAAATTCATTCTTGCTTAGAATGTAATAAGATTCTGGAAATGCACATGGCTAATTATAAGCACACTAGACAGGGTTCTACTGGCCTGAAGGAAGTGTTTTGTTTACTTTATAAAGGTTCATTAAACCCGTGCTTGCCATGTAAAGCACAAACATTTTGTCAAATAATGTAACAGTTTAATAGGATAGGATAGGGGAGTTAGATAACTACATGCAACTAGTAATTGCTGTAAGGGAACAGTTTTCAAAGCTGTGGTTTCTCTGTTTGCTTTAAAGATACAATGAGATGGAAACAACTGCTTTTATTTCCCAGTTGTTTTGGTAGAAGTGCTAGGAGCTGAAATTGAGGTCTGGTGCCTGCAGCTTTATTGGGCAGAGGAGACTTACAAACGTCTCAGCCAGAGGCAGGGAATTTGGCAAGACCATAGGTTCTAGACACTGTTTCTATTTGGATCATCAAATTCTTCACTTTAAGGAGCTAAGTGATGCTTATAACAACCATTCCATAAAACAAAAGCTTAGGAGAACGACACAAAGAAACATTAAGTTTTGGTAGATGAGCTATAGTAGTGTAAGGGATCAAAATATTACCCCAAATACACTACCCGTGCATAAGATTTTTTTGAGACTAAAGAAACTGAAGCACACCGGGGGTAGGGGAGAAAGCCTTGTGCCTTCCTGTACTTGTCTAAAAACAAAACATATTTATGATATTGTACTATTTATTAAGACCTGGAAAGACCTGGAAAAATTATTTCAGTGAGGTAAGTGAGGCCCAGAGATGAATTATGTATGCCTTCTCATACATATGGAAGCTATATTTAGCTTCTAAGCTTATAAGAAAATATGTTGGGTGATATGCAAGTGTATACAAATGTGTTCACTGAAATAAGGTAGATTCAAGGGAGAGTAATTCTCTGGAAAGGCAAAGTCAATGTTCAGTAACATAAAATACCAGAAGGCAGATACTTGAAAGGGGTAGGGTAGGACCAAAGGGAAAAGGGTGGAGAAATGAAGAGGAAAAGAGGGGAAGAATGCAGTCAAGAATCCAATTTATATTCTACAAAATTAAGGAGAGTGCAGGAAGGGGTAGGTTGGGGAGGGAGAGGTGAGAATGTTGAAAGGTTGACATTGATAAAGTTGCACTTTATTCATAAACGGAAACTGCTTTACACAACTATCTACAATAATAAAAGAATAACTTTTAAGGGAAAAAAAAGCTCCCCAACCAGTAAGGACAAATGACATCATTATCAGCCTACACATGTAGCTCTTCTCAGGGTGTTTTTTTTTTTTCTCTCAAGATATAATCCTAAGATTTGTCCATTTGTCTTGTTGCTTCTCTAAAAATTTACTACTGAGTTGAAGCTATTCTATAATCCAGATCTTCAAGACATCGTCTTGACAATTACTCACATGCATATGAAATATTCGTGCTAAAAAAAAACCCCCCACATCTTTGTAATTTGTCATTTGTAACAGGGCTGTTGTCTCAGTGGAGCACAGGGAAAGACACAAAGGAAAACAAAATATATGTCTGAGAATAAATCAAGGTTATTCCAAACTTCTAAATAATGTCTGCAGCAAATTATAGCGCCTTTTTGGTTTTTTTTATGTCGGTCATGGCACTTGAACTCTGGGCCTGGACACTGTCCCTGAGCTCTTCAGCTCATGGCTAGCACTCTACCATTTAGGCCACAGAACCACTTCTGTTTTGCTGGTGGTTTATTGGAGATAAGAATCTCAAGGCCTTTCCTACTGGGGCTGGCTTTGAACTGCGATCCTCAGATCTCAGCCTCCTGAGTAGCTAGGATTACAGGCATGAGCCACCGGCACATGGCTTATACCACTTTCTATTGGGGACACTCCGAACTTTACAACTTTGGTGGGGGGGGGTAGGGGGCGGGGGGGGGGAGGGAAGTGAGAGGTGTCTGGGAGATGGGAAGGGATAGGAAGGGGAAACAAAGGAGGAAGCAACAATGATAAGAAATGTGCTCATTACCTTGCCCATGTAATTGTAACCCTCCATATGGTATTTTCATAATTCAAAAAAAAAAAGAATTCTTCACTCTAGCCAAGTGCACCTTGCATGTGTACCATTCAGAGCCAGTAATGAGTGATTTCTTGCAGGTAGCAAAACCAGAAACTATTTGGGCAACAATATTCCTTTACTTACTCATTTAGTTGGAACATTGAAAGTCTTAGATTTCACGTCTCTGAATCCTTTATTCAAATTTTTTTTCATCTAAAATCCCGCCACCCTATTCTCAGACCAGGGTGGGGGACACAGATAGCAGCAGATTAAATATACATGAGTCCTAACTTAGTTGTAATGACTGACAGCACGGCAATATGAATCTAGGTAGTACTTTCACATCCAAGCTCTTAAAGCTTGAAGCTTCTTCCCAGGAAGGTGTTATGTTTCAAATATTTAAATATTCTCAAACATTCTCCTGAAAGGTAGGTGAATTCACCTACACAAAGTAAGTGAATGTTGAGTGTATTTGGGGTTTCCATGTATGCTAAACGTAGTTGAAGCTATGAAAGAATTCTATTATTTTTTTATAAAAGTTTATTATAAAGGTGACATACAGAGGGGTTACAGTTACATAAGTAAGCTAATGAGTACATTTCTTTTTGAAGAGTTTTACCCTCTCCCACATTTTCTCCCCTCTCCCTCATTTTCTCCCCTCCCCTTACCCCCCCACCCCCGAAGTTGTAAAGTTCATTTCCAACATAGTGCCTAGTGAGCATCACTATTGCATTGGAGCCATTGTTTTGAATTAACTGGTCATACTTGGTTCTATCAGACATAATCAAAATGGATTGTTCATTCCGGCAGGTACAGTGTAAGCAGACTGAATACCAAACAGACCAGTATTTTTTAACGAAAACAGAAAAATTCACAACAGCCAATCAGAAAGACAGCTGAGTAATAAGGAAGTGCCCTCTGCTTCAACACTGAAGAGCAAAGTCACCTATAGAAATGTGATGTCATGTGAGTCAATTGTGATAGTATGTGAGTGAATTATTTACTTTCCTTTTTTCACCTTGAAAAGAACCAATCATTCCTCCCAGCTGAGTACTCATCCTACCTTATTAAATGATGTGTTGGCAAATATTAGAATCACAAATAAAGCCAATTATATCTTCACATTAAATGTGAATGTATTCATTTTGTGTCCTGGCATTTTTTAAATGAGAGAGATAGTTATACGTACTCATCTTTTAAAGACTGTGTGTATAGTGAGGAACTTTATCATACCACAATTAAATTAATCATTTGGTCACACACTTGTGTGATCTTTATGAAAAGAAAAACATTCAGAGGAAAAAAATCATTTTCATTATACAACTAGAATTCTTATTTAAGTGTAATTATTATGTGTTGACATGCATTCCAAATGATAGCAGCTGAAAGATTCATGTTCTGTATGGATTGAAGATGCTACTATGTGCAGGAAACAGAGCTAAGTTCATTAATATCTACATATATGGAATCTAGATTTAGCATAATTAAATAAAATCATACAATATACTATAAATAACTCTGAAAACATTTTTGTATTTATATTGTTTGGAAATCTATATGCATAAATTGACACCTCAACTGAGACCTTTGTGCACTTAAAGACAGAATAAAAAATTATATAAAATGAAAACTTTCTTCATTGTGTAAGAAATATATTTTGTTTCACTATAGAATATGAAATTAGCAAGACAAGGTAAAATAAAAATTACCTCATAGATCTGGAGACTAGAATTCATGGCAGCCTTACATACGTGCATATAAGGCTGTCGGTTTATTCCTCAACACTGCAGTAGATAAATAAAATGGAGGCCAAGTGCTGGTGGCTCCCACCTGTAGTCTTAGCTACTCAGGAGGCTGAGATATAGGATCATAGTTCAAATGCAACCCAGGCAGAAAAGTCAGTGAGACTCTTATCTCCAATTACCAACCAAAAGGCCAGAAGTGGAGCTGTAACTCAAGTTGTAGAGTGCTATCCTTGAGTGGATAAAGCCTCAAGGATATTGCTTAGGTCCTAAGTTCAAGCTCCAGGACCAACATCAGAAAGTGAGACAGAAACAGAGACAGAGACAGACAGAGACAGAGACAGACAGAGACAGAAACAGAGAACTGAAAAATTACTATGATTCTAAAACCTAAAAATATCCATAATTTATTATATCTGGTCTCAAAATATATAGTTATTTATATGTTGTATTAATATAAGCCAAGATCTTCAAACTTAGTTTAATGGATCCATATTCTAGAAATACAATTTTTGTTAATATAAGGGAAAATGTAATAGATAATGAAGATGAACATTCAAAATGCATTCACCCTAATTTCCATCCTGTAAGGTCAGTTAGCCCTGACTGAAGGATTCCAGAACCTAGGGGATGAGTTCTTTAGCTATAATCTCCAGGAAACTTCACTTGTTACACAATTTGTTCTAATGTATTTAGGAGAACTTACATCCATTTGAAGTAAATACAGTGAAAGAATTTTTTGTTTACTTGAGATTTCAAGTCCTTTCTTTAAATGATAAATAGTTTTCATAGGATAATATGTTTCACATAAGGTTACCTTCTTCAGCTAACTCTATTTTATTCTAATTTGATCTTAAGTGCATATCCTTATCATATATGTACAGGGGAAACATTTTTAATTCCCTTAGAATGTCTGGATTATTTAATGTAAGTAATTATAGAATCAAAGTACAATATTACAGAACTCATATCCACAAGATTTTACAATGAAAATGAGTACTCGAATATTTCAAAATTATCTTCTAGTCATTGAGCAAAAGCATCAAATGGCTGGCAGCACTATAAATGAGAGTTTGTATTTATGAGCAGCTTCTTCCTGAGTTATCTTGGACCCTGTTTGAGTTATTCTGATATGCAACAAAATTCATTTGATCTTTTAACAAAACCTGGAGTTTGGTGCTGTCCTTATCCTCTTCATAAAGCAATAAAATTAGTTTCTTTCAGCAGATACAGAATTTACAGTCACCATTCTCTCCAGAGTTCTTTTAACCAATTACTTGTGGCTCTGCTTTGAGGCTTTATCTAAAGGGCTTGAGACAACTTGTCAGGTGCATCCACAAGGTAGAGCTGCAAAGCCTAGCTAAAGGAATGATGGGAAAATGTGAACTCACCTCACTGTCAAATCAGATTCAAAATGTTTCCTTGTTCACCCCAGTGACCACTCATTTTCTTGGGAGAGGTCTACCCTACCATCTACATTGACAGGTTAATACCATTAGGTTGCTACAACCTAATATTTTATTAATAGTAATCATTAGGTTATTAACTAGCAAAAGAAATAAATTGCACTAAGAATTACACTCAGAGTTGCTTAACTTAGCAAATTTTACACTATACAATGGCCCTTTTTTGTTTTACCAGATGTTGTCCATCAGTAGTTAAACATCTGTAATATCCCTGTGATTTAGGAACTGTGATTACCAGTATTACTCTAATTCCCCCATAAGTAAATAGGGGTTCAGAGATACTTAATGACTTTGCTCAATTTCCACATCATAAAACGACATAGCAAAATATGAGGCACAGATTTTCTCATTCGAATTCCAGATGCTCTTATTTCTATAGAAAACTGCATCCTCCAATTACTGCATTGTCTCCAATAATTACCATGTATATACATCATCACTCATTACAAACCAATGCCTTTGTATCTAGTAGAGTCACAACTGAACAACTCAATCCCTCATTTCACTCAAAATTTTGTTTTGATTTCATCTGTCCCAAAACATCTTTTTCTGACCACAGATACCACAGTATACACAGTGTCTAGTAATTGAAACTTATAAAAAGTAACTAAATAATTAAGCTTGCAATCAGATCTCTTCTTCAGTATGGAACTGAGTGTAACGTCTAGATCACATTTATTTTTCTCATATAGGTCACTGGTGTCATGAGAAAATGTCATTATTATATACTAAGCTTGAAAAATCAAGCAGTCATTATTGCATTACATGAGTGTTGGTTGGTATTTTCCATTTCATTTGACGCCATTTGCATTATCTCCCTGTGACAATTACTGATAATTCTGATTGGATGGTTATAACATTTCTAAAACTTCAAAATGTTTATATTAATTCTATCAACATTTATTATATAATATACATGTAAAATATCAAGAGAAAGCCTTCATTGCAGCGTTCACATACAATCTTAGCATTCTGAAATACTGAAACTCCTTTTCGAAAAATATCTTTGTATCATCCCTAGAAAATTTCTCCTTTCTCTTCCTAAGACTGTGAGAAATTTAGGTCAGCTGAGTTGATCTTAGACTCTCACATGTGGCAAGAGAATAATTTAGGCAAAACTCAAATATAGTAAAAAGGTGATACAAAGATTATTAGAAAAGAAAATATGGGCCATGCACTGGTTGTCTATGCCTGTCTGTCCTAGCTACTCAGGAGGCTGAGATCTGAGGATCATGGTTCTAAGTTTGTGAGACTCATCTCCAATTAAGTACCAGAAAACTGGAAGTCTTGCTGTGGCTCAAAGTGGTAGTAGATCACTAGTCTTGAGCACAAAAGCTCAGGCACAGAGCCTAGGCCCTGAGTTCAAGCCCAAAGACTGACACCGCCCACAAAATGGCAGAGAAAGAGCACATGGCACAGATAAACTACAAGACAACAAAACATTTCAACCCATCTCTGCCATCTTGTGCCATCTTTGACCTTGGGTTGAAAGAGTAATAATGGGGCTCTTGAAGATAGCTCTCTAACTGGTAATTCTACTTTGTGCTCCCTATGAAGTCATGGTACAAAAGAATTAATGCTCACCACTTATTTCTTCATTCTTTTGAACTTCTTATGTCCTCATTCTTTGGTAGATCCTGCCCCTGTTCCTTGTCTGGCAGGATATGACTTACCAGCTTCTCTTAATATTGACAAGTTGTATAGGCCTCAATTCTTTGATTCCTTGTTTTTCTACTAAGTCCTATCAAAACTATAATAAATGATAATAATGTCTGATATGAAGTGAACATGCTAAAGGATGAGCAGCGTGTACTACACATAAAAGCACTCAAAAAATAAGTGGTATTTTCACTGCTACCCTAAAGTAGAGAAGCACACACCCACCTTTTTAAAATTTTTTATTTTTATTTTTTAATTTTTTAGTTTTTTTATACTGTACAGAGGGGTTACAGTTACATGAGCAAGGTAATGAGAACATTCCTTATCAAGCATCATTGCCTCCTCCTTTGTTTTCCCCTTCCCATCCCATCCCTTCCCCCCACCTCCACAACTACACCCCCCCCACTGAAGTTCATTTTCAATATAGAGTTTTGTACATCTCATTGTTACAATGGGTCAACCTGTATCCTTACTTAAGCATTTAGTTTTTTTTTTCCTCTCCCCTCCCAGAATTAGGGAAGTGTATATACAAGATTCAGGGCATCGACATCAAATACAGGGAAGGAACATACAAAGCAACAAAAAAATCTCACAGTACATTATAAATACATTAGAAACAATAGAAAGAAAGAAAAAAACCACTTGTATCCCTATCTTGGGGTCATTTCACTTAACATCATCTTATCTGGTCCAATGTACATAGCTTTTCACCTTTTCTGCTTGTCCCAGACATATACTAGTTATTGCACATAAGGGAAACCATGTTTCTTTGGGCCTGGCTTACTTCACTTACCATAATTTTTTCCAAGTCTTTCCATTTTCTAACAAATGTGGCCATGTCATTCTTTATGATGGAGGCATAGAATTCCAGTGTGTGTGTGTGTGTGTGTGTGTGTGTGTGTGTGTTCTTGATCCATTCATGTACTGAGGGGCATCTGGGTTGGTTCCATATCCTAGATATGGTGAATAATGCTGCAATAAACATAGTTGTGCTCATAGAATGGCCTTGTTTGTGATCATTTGGGTAAATGCCCAAAAGTGGGATTGCTGGGTCATAGGGGAGCTCTATGTGGAGTCTTTTGAGGAACCTCCATACTGCTTTCCAAAGTGGTTGAACAAGTTTACACTCCCACCAACAATGCAGTAAGGTTCCCTTTTGGCCACATCCCCTTCAGCATCTGTTGTTATTAGAGTTCTTGATTATAGCCATTCTAACTGGGGTGAGGTAGAATGTCAATGTTGTTTTGATTTGCATTTCTTTTATGGCTAGACAGGTTGAACGTTTCTTCATGTGTCTATTGGCCATTCTTATTTCCTCTTTAGAGAAGTGTCTCTTTAAGTCTTTAGCCCACTTATTTATTGGGCAGTTGTTCCTTTGAGGATTTGTTGTTGGGGGATTTAATTTTTGAGTTCCAAGTATATTTTAGATGTGAGACCCTATCCATTGTATGACTAGTGAAGACCTTCTTCCAACCTGTGGGCTTTCTAATCTTGCTAGCTATGTCCTTTGCCATGCAGAAGCTCTGCAGCTTTAAAGTACACACTTTCTTTAACATATATCTCCCTCAGTGTCTTTGCCATGGGCATCAACACATTGAAGCACTAAGCTATTTGACTCCTTTTAGTGAAAAGATTCAGGCTGACCTAAGTCATTGCAGGTAAAAAGTGCACATGATTTAGAGTCTCTAATGCAATAGTTAATAGCTCTGCTAGAGTAGCACATTTTATGTCCCTAGAGGATGCTTCCTGTTTCACTCACTTTAATTACCCAACATTTTAGGTATAGTTCCTTCCATCCAACTTCTCTGTTGTTTTAAAGTTAATTACTGTTCATAATCATAGTACTGGATCATTGAGAAAGCATAAAGGAACTAGTCTCTCAATTCATGTATTTTCCCTGCTGATAGCAGGATTATTCTCCAAAGGATCTTTCTAACACTTTGCCCATTTCAGTTACAATTGTCCCCAGAGATGTCATTTCCATAATTTTCCCTGAAACATCATTTGACCCATTATTAATTTAATGGATTTTATGATTTTTCCTTTTATACACAAAACATACATACCATTTCCTTAATTTGATCTCGTTTTTACTCAATATAAGACCTCATAATGGCCTAAGTAATTTCTCTCCATCTTCTAACAACTACATTCTCTACCTAAGAGCATGACATAAAATGATCATGGCATAATTTTATCCATACTATAGAATATTAAATTGGTATTTTTGCTACCAATTTTATTGTGCAAATGGAACTATATCTTAGGTGTTTAATCTTTTAATAAAAGTACTACATAACTTATTTCACAAGTTAAACACCTGAAGGAAAATTAACCAATGTTTTTGTATAATTATGGTCATATAAAATTTCATATTGAGAAGTTTCTAATATTTGGCATAAAGTTGGAAGGTATGATAAATAATAAAAAGAAAAGTGTTTGTGCTCTTAAATCCCAAGAAATCATTGCTCCAATTGATTTCTATACCATTCTTCTAAATGTAAATATATGTCCAAATATATACCTTGAAAAACTAGAAACTAAAAAACACATACAGCATGATAAATTAACTTGCAAGATGACAATTGACAATATATTACTGACATTTTCATATTACTGGGAATAGAACTGCCTCAATATTTTGAAAGCTAAAATCAAAACAATAGCTTCAAAAGTGGTTAAAACAGTCTGATTTTTAATGGAGATATAAAAGACAGGATCATCTGGGTGCCAAACATCAGTTCAACTATTCTAGTCCAAAAACCTAAATGGATGCTTTATCCTCCTAAATGGAGAAGATTTTAAATAAAATGGACTTTGGGAAGATAATCAAGAGCTTACAACATTTATATATGCAAGAACTTAACATCTAATTCTATTTTACTAAGAGTTTCTGCCTAATGAATGTCAAGTTATATCAAATATTGGCCTGAAATCTGTAAAGAGATGTTATATGAGTTTGGTTATTTTAAACACTTTAACAAAATAAAATCTAACAATCAGGTCCAATACCTTCATTATCTAGAAACTAAGTTAGATTGTTTTACTCAGGATTGAGGAATCAATTCCTAGTGAATGGTGTGAAAGTGATCTACCACTGAGCTGTACTGTCAGCCCTCTAATTAATATATATACTGGAAATCTTGCCTACAAAGGTCCCTTTGAGAAAGAAATCTATGTATTTTATAATTTTCTAACTGTCAGCTAAGACAGTCATATTTGATAACATCATGGTCAACTCCTACATAGTTCATCACCCAACAAAATATTCAAGAAAGTGAAGTGTCAATATAAAGAATAGGCTACTATACATGAGTTTTGCTCTTTCTAAGAATAGCAAAGAACAGTTACAACTTAAGCAGACAGCCTTGTGCTGACTAGGAACAATTGACAAAATAAATGGGTTCTAGCCTTTTTACTCCAAGCATGGCCTTCTGATTAAGAATGAAAAATGCAAAAGGGGAATACATTATGCTTAAAGGATATCCTCTTCCCTAGACTCTGACTTTTATAAATCACAGTCTTTCGCTGCTGCCAGCATTTTAGCTAGAAGCACAGATAAATATTCTTGCTCAGATAGTGGACTCCAGACCTCTTTATCTTTCAAGACTCAAGGATTCCTCTGAAACTTCAGTTCTTTATGGAGCTGAAATTTCCTGCCATCTTTTGTGCCCAATTTGGATAAGGGGCTCATCAGTGTCTCTCCTCAGCATTGTACACTTACCTTGGTCATGTCACCCTCTTTGACATTCTCTTCTTCCCTTCTAAATCTTGCCCTATTACACTCTGTATTTCTCAATGTTGAAATCTGGACCCAGCCCTGTAGAGGCTTTCTGTATATGAGTTGCATGAATGACCACAAATATGAATTGTCATTGGCCTGGACACATGTCCCACCCTGTTGGTTAGTTTCTCAACATGATGAGATCCATATCTTCCTTCCTTCCTTCCTTTCTTCCTTCCTTCCGCTGCACTTTTAAAAGAAAAGCTCAGAAGATAAAGGGAAGCATTAGGAAGAAATATTCTTTTCTCACCTAGTACTAGTTTCAGGATCTAGAAATTATAAGAGAAAATATAAGTATGTATTTAATAAATGTAGAGGGCATAGGATCATCAGAAATGATGACCCAGAGGAAAAAAATGTGCATTTTTATGGTAATTTGGCTGAATATGTGGCTCAATATGAGGAGTATGATTGGAAAATGAGCTACAGTGGAATTGCAATAAACTGGAAGAAAGACAGAGCAAGAGCTACTGGTTCAATTTCTTGTGCTATGTCTTTAGGGATTATGTCTTCCTCTTAGTATAGCATAGAGTGGACATGTTTCAAGCCACAGACCTGGCATATGGAGGGGGGAAGGAGGGAAAGGAGGGAGAGAAAAGGGAAAGGAGGGGAGGGGTTATGAGAGGGATCCGGAGGAAAGAGTAAATTGACAACCGGTAACTAGATTTCTCTTCCTCAGTTTCAAGTAGAAGTCCAGAATTCTGAAAGATCTGCTGACCATGCAAAGTAGAACTACCAGTCTACCAGCCAGACTACCAGTCTAGCTAATCTAGCAGAGTATTTCTTCTGCGATGGTCACCAATGATAAACGAACTATGCTTCAAAGGATGAGCTTTAAATCCTCTAAGTTTGCCCTTTTGATTGGCTTGCATATTGTCCTATCTAAGAAAGCTAAAAAAACAAACTAGGCAATTTTTCTGCCCTGGAAAAGAACTCGGTAAACACATTCCACTAAATACCATTTTCTTAGGATAGTTATATTAAAAAATTTCATTGCATAACATAATGCTGGAGGAAGAATTAGAAGACTTGAGAAGCAAACTTATAATTGCATTTATTAATCTTATTTTCAACATTTGAAAATCAATTGCAAAAAGCTGGCCTGACTTTATAAATGCTTTATTTCCCTAAAGATTATTTAAATTCCAGACAACCATAACCATTTTCCTCCCTTACAAAGTTTCAAATACCCTGCAAGTTCTCTTTCTTCCTAAATCAGACTTCTATTACAAAAGAAAGCATGGTTGGTGTAGTTATAATTCAACACTGTAGACATTCACCACGATATTTTTTTTTGGTGTTCACCAGAAAGAGGTCCCCAGGAAACATGTGAGGGGAAGGAGACACAGGGTCCCTTCCATGAAACCCAGGGCAAGTGAGGCTTGCTCCAACATTCCAAGATTCTGAACACAGGGTTGCTTCATAAGCTTAGTGATCTCCAAGAGATATTTGTGAGAAAGAGAACCTTACAGGATCCTTACTTCAAAGTGATTCAGAGCTTTTTTACTACTAAGTACCTTTCAGTTAGAATGCTGGAAATAAGACAGTGGTAAGGTGTGAGGTTGGGCAGGCAGGCCAGGGAAGGTTTCTCCTACTCCCTGGGACTATTCCTTTCACGTTTAATTCAGCTCCTTGAAGAACCCTGGGGTGCAGCAACTACTAGTTCATTGAATTTCTCCTTTTTTTTTTTGTGGTGAGGGGTGGTGGGAAGCACAAAGGATTTGAATGCCTTTCTATAGTCTGTCATTTCTTCAGTCCACTGGCAAACAGGTATTGCGTTTAAAAAGCTTTCCTTTCCAGGAGGTAGCCTTTTACCTCTCCCACAACAAGCAAATAAAATTACTAAACACTACAAGCATGGGCCTGTTTCTAATCATGAAGAGATTAAATGAGTGGATCATTGACAGTCGCAGTACGGTGGAAACATCTACTAATGACCTCTATTACTAAAGACCTAAGCCCCTAGGCGACCAACCTAGACAACACTGATTAAGAGAGAAGCCTGCTGGGTTTTTTACAGCTACATAAACTAGAAGGAATCTTTATGTTCATGGAGAAATGGTAGAGCTGAGAAAGAAATGTAAGAATGAATGAGCTATAAACAGAAAAGCTCTGCCCTATTTGTGTGCTGCACGTTGGAAAACTAATTAGCAAATACGATTGTGAAAGGGATGTGTGGGACTGTCTTTGGAAAGAACACAGCTTTAAAACAAATATTGACCAACTTGTAATGTTGGCCTCCACACTTCCTCGAAGTAGTTAATCTAACACCATGACTTAGTGACTCGCTCACAACTTCCAACCTGATTTCCCAGGAGATTGTAGCCAAACATTATTGTGACAGTAGTCCCCAGGGGTATCTTCTCCTGAAGTATCACTAAGGCAACTGCTCTGTTGCTCCTCTTGGTAGTGAAGTTTTCTTCACAGACACCACCATTGCTTGAAACCCTACCTGTCCAGGTGTTATTTAACCAATGGTGGTCTACCTGTCCCTGCCAAAGAAGCTTATTCGTTCTCCTTATTTGTTCCCAACCCCTTCTTATTTTAAAAAGATTTCTGCATTTAAATCTGCATTGTTCTCAACTACTCATTGATTTCATCTATGGGTTGTTTACCCACAATTTTTTTAGGTGCTTTAAAAAAGTCTCCCATAAAAAAGTATTTGAGGAGCCAGGCACCAGTGGCTCATGCCTGTAATCTGAGCTACTCAGGAAGCTGAGAGAATCATGGTTTGAAGCCAGCCCAGGCAGAAAAGTCCCCATGAGACTCTTATCTCCAATTAGCCACTAAAAAAACTGGAAGTGATGCTGTGGTTCAAGTGGCAGAGTGCTAGCCTTGAGCACAAAGAGGCTCTGGGATAGTTTCCAGACCCTGAGTTCAAGCCCCACAACCACCACCAACAACAACAACAAAACATTTGAGGCTAGATGAGAGTTGGCTCATGTCTGTAATTCTAGCTAGTAAGGAAGCGAAATAAGGAGGCTCACAGTTCAAGGCTAGCTCAGGCAAAAAGTATAGACCCTATCTCACACACTAGTTAGGTATGGTAGTGTTTGCCTATCATACCTGCTATGTGAGAGGCTTAGATCAGAACAATTTCAGTTCTAGGCCAGCCAGAGCACAAAAGTTCTTGATACTCCATCCTGGTGGGAAACGCTCAACATGGTGACAAGCACTTGTCACAATATTGGAAGCAGAATGATTGTGGTGCAAGGTTCGCCAAGACAAAAATCACTATTCTGTCTCAAAAATAACCTAGGAATGAGGCTGGAGGTTTGGATCAAAAGGTGGAGCACTTGCCTACAAAATGCAAAGCCCTGAATTCAAACTGTTCTTCCAAAAGTATTACAAGTAAAAAGATTGTGGAGGGGAAAAAAAACATAAAAACATATTGAGTAAAACAGAAGTTACTCCAAATCTAAACCTTCCCTAGATATATTTAAGAGTTGATAATATGACTAAAAATTATTCTAAAATATTGAGTATACTCAGTGTATTGAATTTTTGTATTACTCTGTTTATTTAAGAATATATCGTGAAAACTCCTAAGATGATTTTTTTCCATTAGCAATATACAGTTAGACATATAAGATGTGATAGCCCAATAAATACTCCAGATGTAAATAAGCAATCAAACATCTAGTTATTTTAGAACCACTCAGCGTATGTTTAATGTTTAATAGCTAATTGTTAATATCAGCCTCCTGTTTAATATGTGAGCTGTTGTGTGAATTGATAAATCATCTCTTAGCACTTGAAGAATATTATTAATTTAACTAATTTAACTAGCTTATCATTTATTAAAATCCTTCTTGCATGAAGAATAAGATACAGCATTAACTTGTTACTAGAGACAAAAAATGAGCGCTACCTTTATGAGACCATTTGTTAAGAACTGAATTGTGTTTGCAAATCTGCAGAGTTCAACATGTCTAAAATAGTTTTTCTCCCCCTTTGTAATGAGCTAGTTTGAGTTCATTCATGCGTTGGTTCATTCAACAAATATTTATTACCAGACACTACTAGGTGTTACCAACACTACTGCAAACAACAGAAAGAAGTGTGGCAGTCATGTAGACTAAATTCTAATGAACGGAGACAATAATGGAATTAGAAAGGAAGAGCCATGTGCTAGATAGCTCTCCTGGGAGGTGAAAGTTCATTCTTCCCTCAGCCATCTCCCCTAGGAGGAGGTAACCCTGAACTTGAGAATATGAGAGTAGTAAGAATGGAGGAATGGAGGTATTTTGGTTGCAAGAAAGAACAGCTGACTCTAGGAAGATCAGAACTTCTATGAGGAATAAGAAGGTTAATTTCTGGGGAGAACGAATTAAAGAGTGTTAGAATGATGCTAGAGTGGCCAGAGCCCGCTGGATGTAGTGCCTGCTGGTCATGCAAATACTGAGGTAATGGGTGAAGGCAACAGGTGATGCCGCTTCTCAGAAGGGAAACACCCTGAGCCTGCAATCCTGGCCACTCAGCATGCCGAGATCTGAGACTCACAATTCAAAGCCAGCCTAGGCAGAAAAGTCTGGGAAACTCCCAAAAGCTGGACCAGAGGCTTGCCTCAAGTAACACAGTTCCATCTATGAACTGAAAGGCTGAATAAGAGGAGAACAAGAGGCACAGAATTCAAGCCCTGGGAAGAAGGAAGGAGGAAGAAGAAGAGAGAAGAAGGAAGAAGGGTAAAGGAAGAAGGAAGAAGGGAAAAGGTAGAAGGAAGAGAAGGGAAGAAGAGGAAGAGGAGGAGGAGGAGAAAGAAGAGGATAGGAGGAGGAGGAGGGGAGAGAGAAAAAAGGAAGGAAGGAAGGAAGACAGAAAAGCAATGATAGCATTGAGGATCTAGTTAACCTCTCTTGACCTGAATTACAGATTTTTTTTGCAAAAGAGGGAAACCATGGGACCTATGTTTCTTTGGGTCTGGCTTGCTTCACTTAATATATTTTTTCAAGTCTTTCCATTTCCTTACAAATGGGGTGATGTCATTCTTTCTGATGGAAGCATAGAATTCCAGTGTATGTGTGCATCACATTTTCTTGATCCATTTGTAATAATTAGCGTATGTCTACAATAGTCATAGCAGAAGATCACAATAGCTCAGTAGCTATGTACATATGATCATATAAAATGATGCTAACCAAAATGAACTCCAAGATATGGAAACAAGCGTGTTTTTTATGTACTGTGTGAAATGATTTATTTTATCTTTCTTTTTTCCCTTTAGGTTTAATCCCCTGTTGTCACTGTTTTTTATTTTGGTACCCTGTGTCTTGTATATATGTTCATCTGATTTGGGGAAGGGAGGGAGAGCAACAAAATGTGAAAACAAAGGTTGAACTAATGGAACAGCAATACTCACAAGGTACCATGTTGGAAATGAACTTTACAACTTGGGGCGATGGGAGTCGGGGGACAGGGAAAGTAGAGAAAACAAGGGCAGGGGGAACAAAGTTTGTCAAGAAATGTACTCATTATTTATGTAACTGTAATCCCTCTATCACCCTTATGATAAAAAATTTAAAAAAATGAAAAAATAATATATATATATATTTGCACAACTTAGTACTACCTCAGGAAAAAGAGAGGTCAGTTATACCTTGAATACAGTTCTGTGTTTGTCGTTCTAGTAGAAGGTAAATTGAGTTACAGAAAAATCAACAAACTGCTTGTTGAACAAAGATTCCTTCCTGTTACATGAAGTTAGAGACGGAGCATTCTAAGCCAACTCACTGACCTGTTTATAGCAGACACCTCTCTGGCCACTGAAATAATAATCCTCTCCACTGAATTCCAGGCAGCCACTCACAGGACCATGACGGACAGGTTTTCAATCAGGTAACTTTTGCCAATTAAATATAAACCTATAAGCTTCACTCCTGGAGACTGTGATGCTTACTGGTTTCAACTTCAATTAATTCTTGGCTTTATTTCAAAGGAGTTTGATGTGTGATTTTTACAAACAAAAATCTACCACCTCCTGTAGCCCATTGGAGAATGACTGATTTCCATTTTTCTCAATATGTAGCTTACTGCTTACTACTTTATATTATAGAGGGTGCTATGATTTTCAGGCCCTGGTCAGAAAACTCAGAGTATCTGTTTATTTTTATATGTTAAACATTTTTCCATTGCCCATAGGGCATAATGAATTTGTCCAGAGCCTAGAGATGATCAGGAAGTATTAATTAAACAAACACAAAGGATAAGTCAAATTAGGTATATCCTTATTATAGGAATTCAAAATTGTAAATGCCTATTAGAACCAAAATACTTAGAAAGGACTAGTGCCTAGAGCCAAGGAAGATGCTAATATAAAAAGAATTTTCTCCTAATTATTTCAAGTCTAAATATATTTATTAATGAAATGGAAGTGAGCCTACATCATGAGTATTTTAAGGTATTTCTATAGCCTTGTTGAAGTTCCCTATCACTTTGGCAAATGCTTCAGTTAGATCATTCATGCAGTGAGCTGGAAGTTCTCCCTGAGGGACAATGTTTTCTTGCTGGGTACAGGAGAGAGTCTGAGAAGGTTTTTCTGGAATATTGTCTTATGCCATAAGGTGAAGTCCTGCATTGGGTACCAGCTGCAAACTCCACATGGTTTTCTGCTCTAGTTTCAGAAAAAGCACATTGCACTAGACACATCTCCACATGATAAATGCAGGGATCACCATGGCAGAGTCCGGTGCTCCGTAGGCTAGGATGCAGGCAGGCAGGCAGATGGAGAGTTGAAAAGGGCATCCTGACTGCCTGGGAAATCTGAAAACCATCAAAAATGATAAATCTAGCGATCTCCTCAGGTCATCTTCCAAGTTCCCGTTTGAGTACACCCAAGTTTAATTTGTGATCCTATTTCTCTCCCACATACAAACCAAGTATGGTTTCCTTCTGGATAGAATCACCTTTGTTAACTGATGATCCATTCACTCAGTTATACAAAACTTTGAACTCTGGCAAAGTGTTATTATTCCTCACTGCCAAAAAAAAAAAACTGTATAGATGTAGTGTGTAAGCTAAATGTCCAAATATTATGTTCTTATAATTGTGTCTGATTTATCAAATATGTACATGCTCTCTGCCATAGTTGCATATTAATAGTATCTTCTTTGCACAATATCTTCCAGATGTTCCGACTTAATTGATTGCATATGCCCAAATAAAGAATGGGCTTTGTTTTATATCGTGAATAAACTAGCAATAGATTGTTATCAATACCCCTTTAATTTCTTGACATTTTTCATCTATTTTCAGTACCTACCCTGTCTTGCACTGCACTGGACATTGAAATTACATCGGATTGACATGCAATGATATGTCCAAATGGTCAAGGACCCACTAATGTCATGTAATGTGAGAAGATCCATCATGGTGAGGAAGGTCTTCTGAATTAAGGGATGAAAGTTCATGGTGCTCGATTGACCCCTGCACACAATCCCAATGACATGCTACACAGATCAAAGCCTCCAATGGATAAAACACTGAAAAACTCAACTTCTTACAAAGCCTAGCAATTACCAAGAAAATGCTCATGAGCCAAAGTTCTTATCATGCCTTGGAGCACGACAGCCCGGACACACAGAAAAGCATCACGTTAATTCAGTTCTTCCATCACTCCCCTTGGCTCCGGTCTATACCCCCTTCAGATATTTTGGTGACAAAGGGAAATGAGTTACTTTCTTATATACTAGAACTCATATCCAATATTAGCATCCAACACTGTTTGAATGCTTCTCCTATCTCTTTTGGTACAATAACTCTCTCCTACTTCAATTTCCAGAAACATGTTGTATTTGAAGGAAAAAGATGTAAGTCATGCTTTTTTGTCTGGCAATCGCTGGAAGGGAATGAGCCTTGCTGAGAAATAGGAACAATACAATCTGTACACCGTAGTTTGCCACTAGTCATCCTGGGATGAGAAGCATTATGGAGTCTTGCAGTTTATTTAAGACTGGGTAATTTCCGATTCATAATTAGCAGGATCCATTGCTGCTGCTTCTTTGTACAAAACCATGAACACTGAAACAAGTAAAATAACAAAGCAAAATCTTGAGGATTGTAGTGCAGCATATGAATAGCTGCTGTCTGTTACCCTGTGTTTTTCAAATTCTCTGAAAGAAAATTTCCAGTCTTGAAAAAGAAGAATGTTCTTCAAAATAATGCTGAGAACCAATTTAAACCAGGTCAGTCTTGTGTTTTCAACGGGCAGTAGGAAAGCTCCAATCTTGCTCTATTGCATTTGACTCAAAAGTGATGGCAAATTTTGTGCTCTCCACAAGAATTGACATAGGAGTCAACAGATTTTGTGACCTTGCTCAGACTTAGCCCAGAGTGGCTGGTATAACAAGACACTGGAAAGGTCTGTCTCCGAAAAATAACTTAAAATGAAGCAGAATTAAAATAACTTACAGGACATATAAATCATTATCTATGACAACCCAGAACAACAGATAGTAAGATAATTTTGGATGATGATTTTGTGGGTATGTATTTAATTTCAAGTTAACTCAGGTTTACATGAACAAAGCAAAATAATTTCAAGATCAAAATGAGTTATTGCTCAAGTTATACAAAGACAGTAGCAGAGATGAAAAAGATAAAAACATTAAGTAAGAACTTTAACCTAGCTGGGCCATAGTGGCTCACACCTGTAATCCTAGCTACTCAGGAGTCTGAGATTTTAGGATTTTTGCATGAAGCCAGCCAAGGAAGGAGTCTGTGAGACTCTTACTTCCAATTAACCATTCAAAAACCAAAAGTGGCACTGTGGCTCAGGCCCTAAATTCAAGCCCACAACCAACAACAACAAAACATTAAGATACGCATATAGATGGTTAGTAAGAAGAAAACATCATTCTATGTAAGTTTCAAAAGTGCCTCTAGCATATTGATTTGGGTAACATTATAAACTGAATAGAAACCAGATGTGTTGGCATAATCCTGAAATCTCTGTTACTCTTGAGGCCGATCAAGATGCATTGTGCTTAGGTATTGAAATATTGCATTGAAATTTCTCTGTACAACTACTTAGGGATTAAAAAAAATAAATGATAATAGTAATACTAGAAGTAATAACAAGATGAATAAGGAGTTTTTACCTTCCAAAGTTTTTTTCTTTGTTAAATGACTTCGCATGGAAGTTCTCAGGTAATTCACAAATTACCCTGCCTGTTCATCACTTGCCTCAGTGTATCCTTTTTTTCCTAGGGCTGTAAACTGTCTCATTCACTATGAATCCATAAGTACTCGATTTTTATAAACTGAAAAAGAGCTCAGGGTTTGCAAATATAGTGAAGCCAGGCTTTGGTATAGAGGAAAAAAACAGCAAACTTAAACTCTGTTTATGCTCAGAATCTGTCAATGAATTATATATCTTCCCCTAGAACCAAATAAGACAGATAGAATCAAAGACATTATTAATTTCCTTGTAGAACCTGGAGTGGGTTGTAAGTATGGTATTTGATACTTCAGAGATTTTTAACTTTGCAAAAACCCTATTTTTTTTCAAGTCTTACTGACACCTGGTGGCTAAATCTCAACAGATTGCAATAAACAAAGATGTGGGTTTTTCTTTTTCTTTTTCTTTATTTCCTAAAATATATGCAGGATTTACAACACCCTTGATGCTAGGTGACACTGAACTGTTCATTTCACTCTAAGAACTGAAGCAAAACTTTGAATTTTTTCATGTTCAAGAATACTCATGGGTAATTTCCCTCCTAAAAACTTGAAATTGGTGTTTGAAAGAAGTCAGTTCACATTCTATGAGTTATAATGTGGAGAAAATTGAAAGGTAGGAAAGTGACTAGAAGTCTTAGATGATTATGAATAGATCATTGTCCAGCTTAGTCTACATGTGAATGGTTTCTGTCAGGATTATGTAATAGATGTCCACTTTATTATAGTATTTTTGTCTCCAGAATACAAACAATATTCGTATTCTCAGCTAGGTGGTAAGTTGATGTAGGAAGTTCTGTCTGAGGCTGGTACCAGGTTAAAAGTTCAAGCCCTAAAATGTAATTAATGCAAAAGGGACTAGGGACATGGCTCAAGTGGCAGAGTGCTTGCCTTGAAATTATGAAGCCCTGAGTTCAAATCCCCTTATTGTAATACTACCAGATACTTAGACAGACAGAGAGACAGATAAATTCACAGCTCAGAGAATCTATAAACATTGAGTTGATGACAACTTCACAGCTTTCCATGGATATAATTCCAGGAATTATATCCATTGGTTATCCAAATTCATGTTTCTAAAAAATATTATATTTTATTTTTAAATGCTTTTTTGAATATACACACTCCCAGAGCAGATTCAGATCTTATATTGAGATATGAAGCATATTTTTTATCCTGTACTTGAACTAGTATTTAGAAATTCCATCTCCTCTCCTTGACTTTCTTCAGACCCTTAGACTCTGAGTTCCCTGATTGCCTCTGTTATACTAGTCATCCACCATTTGTCTATTTCTGTATTTCCCAATTAAGATCATGTCAATTTGAAAAGTCTGATCTCATGTCTACCTGAAGATCAAACACGTGAACTCTGCCTGAACAACAAGACGCTCTCCTTTTCCTGCTGGAGTGATTATTTGAAGGAAGTATAATTTATTTGGGAACATCAGAATCCTTCTCATTGTGAGAATTCTTGAAGAAGCAACAGTGTTCTCTTTGGAATCACTTACCTGGAAGGAAGCAAACTTGAAGAACAATATCATCTGTCTCACGCTATGAAATACAAGAGTCCCTGAAACATAATGTGGAGAAATTCAAACTTAATTTTGGAAGGTATGAGTATTCTGTTGAACTGATCATAGAAAGAGCGACAGGAGAAAGGGGACATAAAGATTTACTGGCATGTATAGGAGAACCACACAAAGTATGAAACAAACAAACAAAATAAGAGACATGTGTTTTAGGTTAAAGACTGCATTCACAGGTGACAGAGTAGTGGGATCTGTGGCCTTTTTAGTCAGGAAGTAAATGATTTTTAGGGCAGATGAATGGACCCCCCAAAAAACAGACAATAGACCAGGATGAAATTCTCCATGAGCTCTAAGTGTGGTGTTTGATTTTTTCAGTCTCTTGTTCTGTGATAAGAGTTCAATCTCTCTTGGTTAATGAAATTTCAGTAAGGAAATTGAAGGCAATTGTATTCCTCTTCGGCAGATCCCGGCTTTGCTAAGATAAGGGAACTTCAGAGAAAGACTTTCCCCAGGTGCTCTCCGTTTGAAGGCCAGAACTGTGCCTTTGGGGTCTCATTTTCTGAGCACCAACAATGGCTTTCTGCTGTCATTGTCTGAGCATATGTATCCAGCTGTGTCTGGGGCTACAATTGCCATGGAATTTTCTGTTACATGTATTGGAGGACTACACAACCACAGATTCCCTTCCCTTTATCCAGTGCATGGTGTACATGGTCTTTCTTTCTTGGACTTAGGGGCAAGGGGTAAAATCGACAATCCTGGTTCTAATTGATGATTGAGTTATTTGAGCTTGCAAAAGGAACAAAAAGGAAAAAGTCAGCGGTGTGTATCGTACCATAGCCTCAATGTTCTCATTACACTCAGATTATCAGTCCATTGTTTAATGGAGTAATTGTTCAACCTTTTATCCAAACTAATGATTTTACATTCTCAGAACACAAGCACTAGCTTCACTGGAGATGATGATGATGATGGAAATAAGTACTAAAATTTCTAAAATGATATTAAATATAATAATAAATTGAATGATATTATATTGTCCTATCCCAACATCAATTAATTTTTAATATCACAGACTATTTTGTGGGCTATTTTCCTTGTTTTTTGTTTGTTTTCTTTGTTAGACAGGTTCTCACTTCTGCAGCATGGCCTCAAACTCATAATTCTTACTGAGCCTCTTCACTACTGCAATTACAGACATGTGCCACCACAATCAACATCATTTTCTTTTACTATTGTGTTAGTTAGGCACAACTTCCTAATACTTTCATTTGAATCTCCTCTCTACGTTCATACGTGGAATTCTCTGCATTTTTAAAATTTTGCATCATTTTTGTTATTTCTGGTATCAGGTTTTCTCATCCCAATATTGATAGCTTTAAGATATGCAACCTTTATGGATTATTTTTGTTTCTGTTTCCACTAAATTGTCATATTCTTGCTGCATGCAAAATAGTTCCCCTGTATATTACCGACAGAAGAGCCTTGTTTCAAGTCAAACAGCATGTCAGCTTATTATACCGAAGTCGATCTATCTGTGTTAGCTCTAGTTTAATCATCACAGCAAAGAAACATCAGTAACTTGGCCAAAATAATGAGGACTAGTCGAACACAGCAGTATTTCGTGCCAAAAACTTTAACAAAGAGAGGTTAAAATGTGCCACCTAAACAACAGCTTTAATGTTCAAGTTCTGGGAGCATCCCTCTTCAATGTGACATTCATTCCGTTTTCACAAGTCTCAAATATCACAAGACACAGCCATACATTAAACATTAAAATGTTAATTTTGTCTTTTAAGAAATGACAGGCTTCCCCAAGAAACATGAAGATGGCAAAGATAGACAAAGGTGTGAAATGTTTTCAAAGTTCTACAATCTCTACCTGTGCTCTGTTCTGAGCTTTTATAAATAAAGGGACTGACAAACAGTTAGACTGTAATGAATGCACATATATTGGGACTCATGTTTTGGAGATGAAGTCTTCATGTTTCTCTAGTCTATTATTAGCAATTGAAATATTTAGCATACTCTTGAAAACAAAAATATGAGACAAGTACTTAATATTCAAAACATCTTCCTACCATATGCCACTATGCATTTTTCTTTTCTATTAAGTGCTATTATGGTTTAAATATGAGCTATAACCCCACAGGCTCAATACTGCTGATTCTGTTTGGGAAGCATCTGGAAACTTCATGAGGTGTGGCCTAGTTACAGGAAGTAGGCCACTAGTTACAGGAACTTAAGGGTGTTCTGGTTCTTTCTCTCTCTCTCTCTCCTTCTCCCTCTCTCTTCCTCTTTCCTCTCTCTTCTCTTCCCCCTGCCACACAACAGTGACTTGACAGAATTAAGCACTCCCTCCACCATACCCTAGATGTTCTGCCCAAATGTAGGGGGTCAGTCAAGCAACCATTGATTAAACCCTATAAAACCAGTAGGTAAATAAACCTTTCTACCTGTAAGCTGTTCCCTTGGGTCTTTTGCTGACAAAAGTACTTTTCTGTTCACAAAACGTACCTTTTGCTGCACAAAGGTAATTTAAGTCAAATATACTTAGCTCATTTCTCCTTACAGAGTGCCTCATTGTTGTTCATATTCTTTAATAAACTTAACACCATGTTATTAATAAATAACACTTTATAGAAATATAGTTGACTTTTCTTTTTAAATTATCAGTCATATGCCATTGTAAAAATATTAACAAACCAAGTTAAATGGAAAGGCTAACAGGTGTCAAACAATTGTACAAAGTTTAAATAACATATTATTCCCTATATATCAATGTTTATTATTGGCTTTGCCAAGGAAGACCAAATATCTCATTTATCATTGTTGTATATATTTCCGCTAAATACTTGAATGTTTCTACATTTTCTTTCTTTCTTTTCTTTTTTTGGTCGGTCGTGGGGCCTGAACTCTGGCCCTGGGCACTGTCCCTCAGCTCTTCAGCTCAAGGCTAGCACTCTACCACTTAAAGGTCAGCCCCACTTCTGGCTTTTTTTCTGCTTATGTGGTGCTGAGGAATAGAACCCAGGGCCTCATGCATACAAGGCAAGCACTCTACTACTGAGCCACCTTACCAGCCCCTACATTTTCCTCTTTGAGTTTTTTGTTAGCCTTCATTATGGATTTAAAGTTTTTGACAATTGTAATTACCAATTAGATGAATAAAAAGAGTTCAAGCTTAGTTTTCATAGTTTTCCTAAATGTCAGGAATTTTTTAAGGTATGCTAAGCTTTAAAAAGCACTGAGCTTGGATTTTTTTTTGTAAATTTCTTGTCAAGCTTATGTACAGAGGGGTACAGTTACATAGGTAAGGTAGTGAGTACATTTCTTGTCAAACATGGGCATTTTAAATTATATTAACATGACAGAAATGAGGCAAATGGACATAGAAGACTTTTTCAGAGCTTTATAAACACTTCCCTCAATGTTTTTCTTTTGTAATGAAATTTATTTAGTAGACATTGAAATATCTGGAATTGTTCACATATGTACATAATAATTTTGAGGCATTGGACTAACTAGTTTTATTACTGTATTTTCCCACATTTTATATTTTTGCTTTTTATTATGAAAATGCTCTACAGAGGGGTTACAGTTACATGAGCAAGGTAATGAGTACATTTCTTATCAAGCATTGTGGCCTCCTCCTTTGTTTTTTCCCCTACCATCCCTTCCCTCTAACCTCCTCAACTACACAACTCCACCTCTACCCCGCCTAAATTATAAACTTCATTTTTCAACATAATGTCTTATGCATCGCATTCTTACAATGGGTTTACCTGTATCCCTATTTAAACATTTTGTTTTTCCCTTCCCCTCCCCAAATTCTATCGACATCAAATACAGTGAAAACAGGGGTTATACCGTGGGGGAGGAACATACAAAGCAACAAAAAAAAATCACATGTACCTTATAAATATGTTAGAAACAATAGCAAGAAAGAAAAAACCATTTGGGTCCTCATCTTGGGGTTCATTTCACTTAACATCATCTTATCTGACCTTTTCTGCTTGCCCCAGATATATACGAGTTATTGCAAATAAGGGAAACCATGGGACCTATGTTTCTTTGGGCTTGGCTTACTTCACTTAATATAATTTTTTCCAAGTCTTTCCATTTCCTAACAAATGGAACAATGTCATTCTTTCTGATTGAGGCATAGAATTCCATATATATATATATATATATATATATATATATGGAATATATATATATGGAATATATATATATGGAATATATATATATATATATATATACCACATTTCCTTGATCCATTCATCTATTGAGGGGCATCTGGGTTGGTTCCATATCTTAGCTATGGTAAATAATGCTACAATAAACATAGTTGTGCTGGTAGCTTTAGTATGGTCTAGTTTGTGATCATTTAGGTAAATGCCCATAAATGGGATTCCTGGGTCATAAAGGAGCTCTCTGTGGAATCTTTTGAGGAACCTCCATACTACTTTCCAAAGTGGTTGGACAAGTTTACACTCCCACCAACAATGCAGTAGGGTTTTCTTTTGGCCGCATCCCCTCTAGCATCTATTGTTACTAGATTTCTTGATTATAGCCATTCTAGCTGGGGTGAGGTGGAATCTCAGCATTGTCTTGATTTGCATTTCTTTTATGGCTAGAGAGGTTGAGCATTTCTTCACGTGTTGAGTGGCCATTCTTATTTCCTCTTCAGAGAAGTCTCTTTAAGTCTTTAGCCCATTTGTTAATTGGGCAGTTGTTTGATTGAGGGTTTGTTGTTGGGGATTTAACTTTTTCAGTTCCTGGTACATTTTAGACATGAGACCCTCATTGTATGTCTAGTGAAGATCTTCTCCCAGTCTGTTGGCTTTCCGTTGATCTTGCTAGCTATGTTGTTTGCCTTGCAGAAGCTCCACAGAAACTCCCAATTGTCCAACCTTTCTTTGATTTGTTGTGCTTCTGAGTCTCTATTAAGAAAATTTGGGCCTGTGCCAAGAAGCCCAAGAGTTTCTCCTATTCCTTCCTGTACTCTTTTCATGGAGTCAGCACCATTTACTGAAGAGGCTGTCTTTCTTTAATTCTATTTTTTTAGCTCCCTTATCAAAGATTAGGTGGCTATGTTTTTAGCTCCCTTATTGAAGATTAGATGGCTATAAGTCTGTGGGTTCATTTCTGGGTTTTCAATTCTATTCCATTGGTCCTGAGGTCTGTTCTTGTGCCAGTACCAAGCTGTTTTGATTACTATGGCTTTGTAGTAGAGATTCAAATTTGGTATGGATATTCCTCTGGCACTGTTCTTTCTGTTACAGATTATTTTTGCCATTTGGGGTTTTTATTGTTCCATATGAATTTTTGGATTGTCTCTTCTATTTCCTTGAAGAATGAGGTTAATATTGATAGATATCACATTGAATTTGTAGAGAGGCTTGTTTCCCACATTTCAAAATGTTAAATCTCTATAGTAAATGGTACCCAGGAGTGTTTCTTATGTTACTGACTGTTGTGGCTGAGTTATGATTAAGGATTTTTCTCTTGGAAGCTCATGATAAGCTAAGTACCTATTTATTTTTTTAATTCATTGCTCAACCAGGTAAGCTTTGAATGTGACAACTCTTCTTATTTGAAATCTCCTTTGTTGAACCCCAAAAAGTGTTTATCATTTTAGAATGTTTCTACCTGAGAGCATAAGTATGAATAACAAATATCTTTCCTTCCCTCATCAAAAAGCCCTTAACAACACACCATAGATTAATAAGAGGAAAGCATACAGATGTGTTTGATATAATTTTATAGGGCACACAAACTTTCAGAAATAAACACTCAAAGAAACAGAGGGGGCTATATGATTAGGGATAGTTACAAAGAAGTAAGTTTGGGAAGAAAAGGATGAGATTTATTAAACTGGGTTTATTAAACGTGGCAAACTCAATTTAGCATCTTCTCGCGTTGAGGACCTCTGATAGACGGAAATTCTCCTATCTTACTCTAGAAAAAGATCAGAGAATTCTTTACGGCTTGTTCTGAGGGAAAACTGGGAGACAGGTCAGAAAGAGCTTCTTGTTTCTGCTGTTTTTTCAACAAAAAAATGGGGATGTGGGGTAACACTCTCTAAACCCCACTAAGAGGAAAGAACTGTTACAAGAAAATAAAATTATTCAAATAGAAGCACATGCCAAATAAAATGAATATTTCCGTGTATGAATTTGTTTCCAGCTATGCAGATTGCTTACTGCGGAAGGAGGTGATTTCAGTTGATTTCTTGAATGACCACTGAATTTCAGGACAGGCACTGATGATTTAAAAAAATCATGGGTTAAGGAATAATTGATTGCTTGCTGAAAGAAATGAAAGAAAAATGTTTTGCTAAGGGAGGTAGAGAAAAGAAGAGATGTAGAGATCCAAAATGGACATTCCTATTCGGTTGATCATTTACTCTCTCCCTCAAACAGAAATACACTATGTGAGATTGGAAAATCAAGAGAACCAAAGTATCCATTCTTACAATTACATTTATTACCCACAGGATATGCTTCTGCCAGGAAGGAAGGATTGAGTTAGTTTGTTTGTAATTTATTCAATGGTCGAAGAGGGAAAATCCACTAAGTAGCAGAAAGGAATAGGACCAGCTTTCAGAAGTTAAAATGCTGGCTCAAGGATTTAAAATTTTATTCCTCTGTGGATTTGGAAAATGGCATTCTGTAGAAAATACTCTCGTTCACCAAAGCCAAATACTGAGAACTCAACTTATGAATACGTGTTTGTTTTCTGAGTTCCTGGATAAATATAATGAAAGAGAAACAGAAATTGCTATGTTTATTTCTTCCTCTAAGCCACAATATCCAGATTCAGTAGAGGCTCAATAAATGCTTGTTGAATTAATGAATAGGTGCATTAAACCCCAGTCTATGTATGAGCTGTATCATTTCCTTGCTTCCATTAAGAAAAGAAAGAGGAAAAGTACTAAGAAAAAAAAAGTTGATGTAAATTGAAAATGAATTTTTAAAAACTCCTTCTTAGCTAGCAAGCTGAATTTCCAGATGGACAAAACTATGTAGTAAAATCAACTGGTGGAAATAGGTTTAGTAATGCAACTGTAGATAGCATAATTGCGTGAATAGCGCCATTATGATCCATTTCCTTCTTTCCTTACTCACATTTAGGCAAACATCAAATAGCATCCTAGCATGCACAAGATAATGGAAGAATGGGGTGGCCAAAGAATATGGCATTCATTACTGAATTTGAACAGTATGCTAAAACCTCATATGCCTTAATAAGTCCCAGAGCTGAGCATGTCTTAATAGTGGACATGAAATAGTAGTTGTATGGTCAGAGACAAGATTGTATGCATCTTTAAATAATGGATATGTAAAGAAATAACTGCGTATTGTAGGGAGATGCTTGATTCGGTTATGTATTCTTCATACTAATGACTTACTTTTTGAGAGAGCCACAATACATTTGGAAGATGAAGTGAAATTCATTAGCTCAGTGTCACAGTATGCAGAGATTCTAAAACACTGTAAGCCCAATGTTACCTGAACAGGGGCCAGGAAATCTGTTTTCTAGACACAGACCTAGATGATAACTGTAATTCATGTCATTTTATGACATTTCATGGAACATTTGGTCATTATGACGTTTATGGCACAATGAAATAGCCCATAAAACGCTGTGAATTGTGGGGAACAAAAGACATTCATATTTATGATGGGCATTTTCATTTCAATCAAGATGGTAGCAGGTTAAATCAAAACTTGAAGTTGCATGGGAAAGTTTTTTAAGTTTCTTCTCACTCTGTCATTTGGTCTTTAAATTAAATCAGCTGGAGGGATAAAGATAAAAATTTTCCTATTTTATATTTCAGTATTTCTAGAGAATTAAAATTGATGACTAAATGACAGCTGTATATTCAGAAATTGCAAAATCCATGATTTCCAGATCATTTCCATAACCTGTATCTGGGTAAAATGGGAGACAAGAAATATTTCCAATATAAGAGATGCTCATTGTCTTTTTATATAAGTTTATCTGATTTGAGGAGGGGAAGGGAAGTAAAGAAACAGTGGGACAAAGGGTGAACCAATTCAGCAATGAAACCCACTAGACACGATGTTGGAAATGAATTATACAACTTGGAGGGAAGTCTGGAGGGGAGAAACGGAGAGAATGAGGGAGGAGGTGACATTGTTCCAAAGGAAATGTACTCATTACCTAAATTAAGTACCTGTAATCCCTCCGTACCTGACCTTGACAAGATTTTATAAAATTTATTTTATACAAATTATTGATGTTCATTTATACTAGCTGATAATATAATTTCTGACTTTCAGACTTTTGAATGTCAGAATTGACCTTGTTAAACTACGAATGTGAATTAATACTAAAGCATTTTTCCAGAAAGTGGATTTCAAAAGCATAGTCATTCATTTAAAAAGAGAAAGACAAATACACTCCAGCAAGCATTTTACTAACAAAACGTATCTATCATTTTTGATACATTGGATATATTTAGATACATTTCAGTATATTGCTATCAATCTGTTCTAAAAATAGAAACAGTACAGTGCTGAGTCTAATGGTAAAAAGCTTCAGTTTCAATAACAATAAGTAAATAAGAATATTGCTATTATTACCAAGAAGATAAATTTACTGTGAGTTCGGAATGTTATCAGTAGGAAGTTCCCTCAAACAACCTGCCAATCACAGCAAAAGTATGTATCACCACTTAGGTGAAAGATAAATACAGTTATTTTGAAGTATTTTTTTAAGTATAGAAATATCCTTTTAAAATGTTTCTCAAAATTTTTTAGAAAACAATATATTGCTGTATAAATAATTTTGGGAACATGATGACAATATCAGTTGAAAGTTCCAATAAGTTTCTTTCTTCTGAATCTCCATATTACTATTTTTATTAAAATGTGATTAGGTTATGATTTTCTTTCCTTTGTAATTATCCATAAAGTTTAATGACACTGGTAGGTTTATAGTCCTTGCGGTGATGGCTATAGCTAGGAAATACATTAATGTCCACATTCCTAGCACAAGAACTCTGTAAACATTTATTTTATTGTTGGTGGTTCAGCCAAATGGCCCAACATTCTTAGGGAATTAAGCTCAAGTCATCATCGGGCCAAAAGCTCAAATGAAAGACCATCAGAATTCATATGGCATTTTGTCATGGTGACACACTTCTCTGAGGACCCAAGTATTGCACTCTAAATTATAACCCCTAAATCTTCCAGGGTTAAGGGAGGTAGCTGGAGGGCGGGGGGGCAGGGAACTGATTTCCAAAGCCTAGCCTTCTGGTCATCCCCATAGCCATGATTTTAAAAATATCATCAGTTTGTCATTGCCCAACGAAGGCAATCAATTCATAGCTCCATTATTCCCTGTGCTTTCTGCCCATGTAGCTCAGCCAGGATTTCCAAGAGGATTGAAAGAGGGGAGAAAAGAATGATATAAGAAGGATGACCCTGAGAGTAAGATGATTTTAAATATTTTTGGTGTACACAAGTCAACTGTCAGACTGAAAATAAGAGAAGCATTATCTGGGTCAAGCTTCATTAATTAAGAGGTACAACTTCATTAGTTATTTTAGACTACGGCATCCTAATAGATTCAATAGGCATTCTTAGCATTTTTATACCTAATTTCTGTTCTTGATAGTCTCTGGGTAATTTCCTCCAGATCCTATTATATAGCATAATTTCTATTTTTATTCCAGGCAAATGCTGTGTTTAAACAGTGACTTTCAAATCATTAATATGAGACTATCATTCTGGGTACTGATGGCTTACATCTGTTATCCTAGCTACTCAGGAAACTGAGATCTGAGATCGCAGTTCAAAGCCAGCCCCAGCAGTAAAGTCCATGAGATGCATATCTCCAATTAACCTCCAGAAACCTGGAAATGGAGTCTTGCTAACCAATCATCTTTGCCTATTCAGATTTATTTGTCTTATTGCTATTACTATATTACTATAATAAGTTGCCTCTTTCCCTATCATTATTGGTAGCATTTTATACATTGTTAGGGAATATCATCAACTGACTCTCCCTTGAATGATTTTCAGAGTGACGATTGCCTTAACGGATAAATTTTTAATTTTTTAAAAAGATATCCCTCAAATTTTCTCATAGATTTATCCATAGGATTGTTGTTGTTTTTTAATTGGATTCACATATGATATCAGAAAAGCAGGAAGTGTTAGATTTAAACACAATTTTTTTGAAGATGATATCTAGATTTTTTGACTATTCAAGTATATCCCCATCATCTCCAAAATTTAAGATCCAGATGTGATTCTTCAATTATTGTCAACTTGATTCATAAAATTACTCAGAGTATTTCTCATATTGTTTCACATTTCACAAATGGCTTCCTCTTCTTTAATGTTGTTGCTGACATACAAAGAAATAAATCCATAAGGATACACAATGACCCACTGCAACAATGAGATGTACAAGACACTATGTTGAAAACCAACTTTACAGCTTGGGGGTGGAGGAGGGAAGAGTTGGGGACCTGGGGAGGAAAGGGATGGTAGGAGAAAAACAAAGAAGGGGGCAACAACGTTCAAAAGGAAATGGACTCATTAACTTGCTCATGTAACTGTACACTACAGACAAAATAATGGAGTGTCATGTCCACCATTAATTATAAAGAGTTGTGCCCACCATCTTTCTAATCCTTTTTGCTCTTATTCACTCATTCTGATGAGGAAAGTTTGGCAATGTTTGGAAATGCTCAGTGGAGAGGGTCAGGAGATGGCCAACCAATTCCACAAATTCAACAACTCAGGACATACTGGACCTTGTCAACAACTATGTGAGAAACCTTTGAGACAAGTACAATTACAGCTGACCCTTGACTGTAGTTGAGTTAGATGGCGCAGAAAAGATGTTTCCACAATCCTGACACATAAGAACTTGAAATAATCATGTTGCGGTTATAAGCCCACTAAGTTTCAAGACAATAAGTCGTTTATCTATATAGATTATATCTATAATATATGACATATATTATATATACACATACATTATATATGTGTGTGTATATACATATATTTAGATATACACGTTTATATACACACATAAAATATTTACTTGTCAAGCGGAATGTGCATGAGAAAGAATGAGAATTGAACCAAACTAAATTGAGTTAAATTCTATTCCTGTCACATTGTTCACAATGGATTTAGGCAAATTACATTATCAATATCCTTACTGATTAAATGTGATGCCCATTTGCATGACTGTTGTAAGAATTAAACCTTACAAATAATGGATGTTTGATATTGCTGTTTGTGTATAATTTACTAACTGCAGTGGCTTGTCTCATTGAGTATTGATCTTAAAAAGAAAAACTGTCTTATATATCTCTCTGTCTCTGACATGTGATATGTGTTAATAAATGTTGAGTTTAAGTAATGGAAAGTAATTACAATGATTCGTTTTATAAACAAATACTTAAATATATTCAGTGCTTGGAATTCTTGGTTTTTAGTAGGCTTGAGAGAAACAGATTACAGACTATTTCTCTTTAGAAATGTGAAACGTTTTTCTTTTGCAATACAACTATTAATTTTTAAACAAAATGGGTTATATGTTGTCTTTAATGTCAAATATGTGAGTTATATCTTACTCCATGTAATTGCAGGAAGCAGACAACACAAACCCCTCAAAGTCTTCCTAAGTAAGCAAGGAAAGAGAGCAAAGGCAAAGTATTACATATCATTGTTGAAATGAAACCCTGATTGTCTTCTTAATCCCTTCTTCCCTTAGAGTTCATGGTGTTTTCAAATAGATTTTAACGCACACTATAACTGTCGAAGAATAAGAAAAAATCATTGTTTCCCAGCTGAAGACATTTTTCACATAAATCTTCGAATTTTTGAGCACTTACCTCCTTTCCATCTCTGACCTCTTCATAATTTTAAAGGGAGAAGCTCAAATTCTTATCCCTTCCTTGCATTTATTTGTACATAACAAAGTGTCCCCCTGTTGATTTGCTTTGTCACAATTAACCCCCTAGGCTTTATATGTTCTGCACGTAAGTGAGCTAATCATGTTCACTGATATCTTCTGCAGACTGAGTAGCAAATCACTCCAGCAGCTGTCCTCCATGGATAGTTATTCTCTCCATAGTAGAACAGGATTAGCATTATATTCCTCCCTTCCTGAAACGAAGTCTCTCATGTTCCCTATGCTGTCCCCTTTAACTATTGTTTTGTTTGAATCTTCCCCTTTACAGTAATACATTTCAAAACAATTTTCCTAAGTTTCCTCCAACCAGTCTCTTTTCTCTAATTCTTTCCTGTAAACATTTCAATTAGGATTTTACTCTATAGTTCCAAAGAAACTACATATTCCCAAATACCAATAATCTCCAATGCTGTTCATCCCATACTGCTACACTACAATTCATTTAATTTGAGACATCACAATCAATTAAAGACTTGAGATGGCAGGTCCTTCCTGCTTTGTTGAGGTAATTTACTCATTTGGCTTTATGGATGTAACTGTCTCCTATATTTTCCCACATCATCAGCTGAACCATTTAATTCATTTTTTGCTACCCTCTCTTCTTAACATTTTAATATCTTAACTTTTTAACCCTCTCTTCTTAACTTCTTAAGATCTTAAACTAAAAAAAAAAAGATCTTAAACTAGAAACTTCCCAGGATTCAATGCTTAGATTTCATTATATATTTATTTTTCTTCTCTGAACAATAGGAATATAAGGTAGTACAAAGAATTTTAGTAGCTACATTAAGAAATAAAAATCATCAGGGCTGGGAAGGTGGCTCAGTGGTGGAGCGTTTGCCTTGCATGCATGAGGCCTTGGGTTCGATTCCTCAGCACCACATAAGCAAAGAGAAAAAAGCCAGAAATGGCGCTTTGGCTCAAATGATAGAGTGCTAGCCTTGATCTGAAGAGCTGAGGGACAGCACCCAGGCCTAGAGTTTAGGCCCCACGACCGGACCCAAAAAAAAAAAGAGAGAGAAAAAAGGAATAAAAATTATTAAAAGACCCATTGCAACAATGAGATGTACAAGATGTTATGTCGAAAATGAACTATACAACTTTGGCACAGGGGTGGGGCGGGGAGGGAGATGGGAAGGGATGGTAAGGGCACACAAAGGAGGAGGCTACAATGCTTGATAAGAAATGTACTCATTACCTTGCCTGTGTAATTGTAACCTCTCTCTATGGTATTTTCAACACACACAAAAAAGTAATTGGAGTAATGTATTCCATTCTATCTGTTAGTATCTATGTATCTATTTATCGTTTCAACATTTAACAACATGCACATTTAGTAATATACTAAAACGTTATGGTATATAATCTGGTATGTATTTCATATGTAACAGCACATCTCAATTAGAAGAATCTTTTTTAAGTGCTCGAGAGAAACTTGAGGTTTAGGCTACCATATCGGACACTATAGTTTTATATCGTATCGGACACTATAGTTTTATATCGTATCGGACACTATAGTTTTATATCGTGACTCCCTTAAGGCTCCCTTCCCTTCCCTTAAGGCATAAAACAGGAAGGGATCTATATGATAATGACTTCCAAACTTAGAAAGTCAGGTTTTTCACAGAAGTTTATACTTTCAGACACAGCGAACTACCTGATATTTGCATTCCAGTGCCTACTTCATCCACACTACCGCCTCGTGTTCTCCACTCATAGGTTAAAAAAAACACCCAAACCAACTCTGTGGAACCTATCTTCAAGTTTTCTCCATCTCAGCTTATAGCAAATGTCAAGATTCTAATTATTCAGAACCTATTGCTATTACATCATACATGCATATAATTGACATTTATAATTGTGAAGGGGTAATTATTTTATTCTACAGATAAAAGACCTCACCTAACCACTCCTTCTACTCAGTGTATAAAGTCTTAAGACAAATATAACAAACATACCCTTCACTGGTATCCAGATTTCTATATAAAGTACCTTCTCCCATAAAAGCTAGTTGTGCATAATACCTCATGCTACATTTCTTGATGCCTGAAGTATAAATGAATTTGAATTTTATCCAGAGATATGTCTCTTTTTTCTGTTTACCTTGCTTACATTGTCACAGGTGCTTTATTTGTTGTCCTAATAATAGGTCCTAAACAAAATTCCTTTATACTCAAATTATACTGAGATACTATGAAAATGTATGGTGCTAATATAATCATACAGGAAAAGGACAACATATTATCTTAAGGGGAAAAAGTGGTATTATCAGTACCCTGTGGTTTTTTGTTCTCCCTTTGGGTCCCTAAAATGTCTAAATAAACAAAGATGTTGTGGATGTTTTACAAGATATATGAGATTGAGAAATGTAGTTAAGTGACAAGAGCACAGATCCTAATGACTACATATCTGAATTCAAATTATGATTCTGGTCCTCACAAAATATGTGACTCCAGACAAGTTTCTTAAGCTCCCAGTGTCTTCTACATAGCATTGCAGTGAAAATTAATATAACCAAAGCATTTGGAACCATGCCTAGAATAAGTATACCGTAATACATGTTCAGTTGATTATCATCATTATTACTATTATATAATTATGTATTATTTTTAATCTATGGTTTAGTATAACTTTTTCCATTTGATAATTTTCCCACAAACTTTGAATTATATACATACAATGTGTTGGAAATTATAGAAGATTTTCTGGTGAACTAGTTAGTAAGTCAATATAATGTAGGATATAAAAGGAAACTTTTATACAAATATTGTCAAGCTTGTCTCTTATCAAGAAAGTCTTTTAGTGCATCCCTGACTGAACATTTTCATGTACTGGAGCATGAAAAATAAATTTGAATTTTCTATTGCACATCTTAAAATGTCTTTCATTTATTCATCATTGCAATGTTTTTCTTTAAAGAGTGTTTCTTGGGAGTTTTCAATGCTGCATTATAAAGAAGATGACCATTAAAATGACTTCTTCCTTCAAAGAATAAGCAGTCCATGAAGACAAAGCCAAATAAACAAATAATCCTAAGGAAAAAGTAGGAAAGACTGTTTGAAACAAGGAGAGGATGCTAAGAAAATCAATACAGATTCAGGCATTGTAGCTAGTATCCATCATGAAGGTTTTAGGAGAGGCTACTGGAGATATAGAGAATAGACTGACCCTGAAGGGTCACCTTGAAGGGTGAATAATGAGTAGCCATAAATGAGAAGATAGAAAGAGGAAGTAGAGTTTTGTGTTAGAAATCCAGAATTGTACTTGAGATGGTGGAAGTCAATATGAAATATATGACTTACTGAAAAGCAACTTTTCAGACAGGTGCTGCTTAACAGTTTCAAATGAGTAACAAATTGTTGCAGTATAAGTACTATATAGGACCATGAACAGACTTGGATTTTTATAGGCAGTTATTCAAATATTTTCCCTTCTTGTTCTCTTAATACAAATCTATCAGAAAAAAAAGCAAGAGGGAGCAAGTTCTTATTAACTGGAATTGCCCGTACAAATCCTAACGTCAAAAAAGAACACATGACCCTCACATAGTTAATTCAAACATTATTACAAGGGACAAAGGTAGAAAGAGACAAGAAACAAGTTTGGGAAAGTTCAAAAAGAGCAACTTAAAGGATTTTTCTGGAACTATCAGGAAGAATTTGGGCTCCATTCTAAACATAAAGACATAGAAATAAGCCAGGTGCTGGTGGCTTATGCCTGTAATCCTAGCTATGCAGGAGGGTGAGATCTGAGGATCACAATTCAAAGCCAGCCCGGGCAGGAAAGTCTGTGTGACTCTTTATTATTATTAATAAGTTTTTTTATTGTGAAAATACCGTACAGAGGGGTTACAATTACATGGACAAGGTAATGAGTACATTTCTTATCAAGCATTGTTGCCTCCTCCTGTGTTTCCCCTTCCCATCCCTTCCCATCTGCCCCCCGCCCCCCTTCCCCCGCCAACCCCCCCTTCCCCCGCCTCCCTCACCAAAGTTGTAAAGTTCATTTTTCGACATAAGGTCTTGTACATCTCATTGTTGCAATGGATCCACCTTATCACTATTTAAATGATTTGTTTTTTTTCCTTCCCCTCCACAAATTATACCAACATCAAATACAGTGAAAACAGGGGTTATACCGTGGGGAGGGACATACAAAGCAACAAAGAAATCATCTTATAAATATGTTAGAAACAATCGCAAGAAGGCAAAACAAATTGAGTCCTTCTCTTGGGGTTCATCTCCAATAAGCCACCAGAAAACTGGAAGTGGTGCTGTGGCTCAAGTGGGAAAGAGCTAGCCTTGAGCTGAAGAGCTAAGGGCCAGCGCCCAGGCCCAGAGTTCAAGCCCCAGGAACACCCCCCCTCCAAAAAAAGATAGATATAAATTATACTTCTGCTTCAAAAAGGATATATTTGACCAACATGTGACAGCAAAACTATCAAGGAAGAGTGGGAAAACATAGGAGACCAGCAGCGGCTTGATAGTGAAATCTGAGAGCTAGTGAAGAAGCTCTGAGCACTGAATAACCCATGCTGACTTCCGCCCAATTATGCAAACTCAAAAGCTTAAATTCATTCTGACACCTTTTCTCATACCTCCCACACCAAATGTAAATCTTTATCAAATCTTGTCACTTTTACTTCCTAAGTCTTCATTAATTCTGTCTGTTTTGCTTCATTCCTCAGTGATATCACTCTTCTCCAAGTCACCATTATTTCTTCTATGGACAACTGGCACAGATGTTTAAGTGGCCAGCTTTTCTCACTACATACAGATTAGTCATTCTGAGAAATAAATGTAATTTTGTCGCATGCATGCTTAAAATGTGTCAACAGCTCTCCATCTCAAAGAATGAAAATACTATTTATGGAACAATATCCATGAGGTCCTGTTCAATCTGACACCATTATATCTCCACGCCTATCTCATACCACACTATTGGCTTATAGACCCTGTCCCAATAACATTTCTTCTTGCCACCACCCTATGCAAAAACTTCCCCTTCTTTCCTTTTTACCTGGGAAGCCCTTATTTCACCTCTCATTTAACTGTCACTTTATTTAGAGTAAATTAAAGTATATTATTTTAGTGGCAAATCTCTCTCCTTCATAACATCACACTTACAAAACGTGTAAGGTTATAGGATTAATGCTTATAAGTTTTGTCCAACACCAGAATGGAAGCTCCATTAACTGGAATCATACTTCTTCTTGTGCCTATAGTTGACCAGCATCAACCACAGTGTCTGAGATATGGTAGGTTTTCTGTAAGTATTTTTCAAATAACAAGTAACAAAGGCTGGTGTTTGAAAAAGGAAAGAAGGATAAACATAGTCTTTATAGCGCATGAGAATAGACATTAATGAACTTTGGCTGTGAAGAGATAGTTTGTCAATAGAGACAAGGAAATAATCTGCCAGTATCTTGTTTGTGATATACCTTTAAGAAAATGTATCTCTGAGATTTTTTTTATTGTGAAAATACTGTACAGAATGGTTACAATTACATGGGCAAAATAATGAGTACATTTCTTATCAAGCATTGTAGCCTCTTCCTCTGTTTCTCCTTACCATCCCTTCCCATCTCCCACCCCTCCACCCCCCAAGGCCAAAGTTGTAAAGTTCATTTTTCAACATAAGACTTGTACATCTCATTGTTGCAATGGGTCCACCTGTATCCCTATTTAAACAATTTGTTTTTTCCCCTCCACACATTATACCAACATCAAATACAGTGAAAGCATGGGTTATACCGTGGGGGAGGGACATACAAAGCAACAAAGAAACCATCTTGTGAATATGTTAGAAACAATCCCAAGGGGGGAAAAAAACCATTTGAGTCCTTACCTTAGGGTTCATTTGCCTAACATCAACTTATCTGACCATTTATGCTTGTCTCAGACATATACTAGTTATTGCAAATAAGGGAAACCATGGGAACCTATGTTTCTTTGTGCCTGGCTTACTTCACTTAATATAATTTTTTCCAAGTCTTTCATTTCCTAACAAATGGGGCAATGTCGTTCTCTCTGATGGAGGCATAGAATTCCACCACATTTTCTTGATCCATTCATCTACTGAGGGGTATCTGGGTTGGTTCCCTATCTTAGCTATGGTAAATAATTGGGGGGGCAGGTCAGTCATATGGGGGTTTGATCTCAGGACCTGGGCGCTGTCCCTGTCTCTTTTTGCTTAAAGCTAGCAGTGTACCATTTTGAACCACAGCTCCACTTCCAGGTTTCTTGTGGTGAATTGGAGATAAGAATCTTGCATATTTTTCCCTGCCTGGGCTGGCTTCAAATTGCAATACTCATATCTCAGCCTCCTGAGGAGCTAGGATTATAGGCATGGGCCAGCAGCAGCCAGTGCTTAGATTGTTGATAGGTACCCTTCATATATCCATACATAGTTGGTGGTAAAAAAATTCAACACAGAAATTATATTTGAGACTACAGAAGTGAGTACTGTAATAACATCTTGATAGTTTGCATGTAGAAAACAAACAGATCTGAATAGATTTAGTAAGAATCTTTAGATTTACCAAATATATAAACCTTACACAGTAACAGTTGGATGGTCCTCAAAAAGAAGCTGAGAAAGAGTGGACACGTTAGATAGAATAACTTCAGCCAAGAGAAAGGGAATTTCTCAAGTATTGCTAGAGGAACATGTCACCTACTGATTGAAATCCTCATAGATCTCAAACTTACAGGTGAAGAAATTGAGAAAGGTACCAAAATAAATGTCAAGAATACTTGCTTTGGAATACTGAAATTTCAATCAGTATCATATGCCAAACTCTTAATAGTATCAATAAAAGTGATTCTGTGATAAGGACTGAAAATCCTTGGTCTAGACACCAAAGTAAATAGGTTAAGTCCATCCAAATGTGTGTCAAATGGACAGAAGACAAAGGAGGGTGGAGATAGGTCATAGAATCTAGAATGGATAGAAGACCAGAAAATGACCTAATGATATATATCATAGGGATTATATGAACTGGAAACTTAAGAGCGTTTGAGATGGGAAAGAAATTATAGAAAGTAGAAGGAAAAAATGCCAAAGTCAGAATATAATGTTTGATTATTTTTTGAAGCTAGTTAGATATTTCTTTTGGTCAGCTTATTTTGTTATAAACTATAAATCTAATGCTGATGTTGGCATGATTGCAATGTTTGTTTTTCATGGCTGAGGTTACTTACAGGCAATTTGGGGATAAAATTATCCCAATTGATCTCATCTAGAAGAATATCTTTACAGTAAGAAAATAGTTCATGTAGAGGGGTTTTATGATGTGTGTGTGTATGTGTACAGGTTTCTGTGGTTGACACTTTTTGGTACTTGTACATTGGCAATAATGATAACAAAAATAGTTTTTACATGGAAAACATACACACTATGAGTTGAGTGTTTTCTAAGTGAGAGAGCTTCAGGCTGTGACAGGGCATAAAGGAAACAGAGTTTGACTGAGACTGTACCACACTCTGAATATAACAAACAACTCTGACCAACCGAAATATACATGGGAATTCTATATGTTTATTCTGAGCTTTCCACAGAGAGGATTTATTCTTTTCCATTTGGAAGCTCTGCACCATCTCTGGTGCTTAGTATCACTCTCATCTTTCTTTCACTGTTTAGATCTTAACGCTAAGTTACAAATCCTTTCGCTATAACTAGGTATGCTTTCTAAATTCCTTTTTCATTCAGCCACAGACCAACCAGTCTCCTGAGTTCCTCACCTTCTTGTACCTTGCTAAAAGCAGCCAATAATAGGCAACACACACACACACACACACACACACACACACACACACACACACATTCTCATGCTATTCTTTTGCTTTCTCTATAAAATACCAGATCTGTAAGAAACATTGTCTGCTTTCCAAGTTATGGCAGAAAGCATGCTAACAGATACATCGATACTGAAATTTCACCACTGCTGCTTCCCAGCCTCTGATTTGTTCCTGGCTGCCACTTAACCCAGCACCTGATGCAGAAAAGGTGCCACAATGAATGCATTTGAGGTAAATGTCAGGGTCTATTAAAACAAGACTATGTTTGCAGTGGATGGACACACATTTTTTGCAGCTTAAATTCTTTTTTTAATTTTTTTTATTGTAAAGATACTGTACAAAGGGGTTACACTGACATGAGTAAGGTAATGGGCATTGTTACCCCCTCCTTTGTTTTCTCCCTACCATCCCTTCCTCCCCCAGCTTAAATTCTTTTATGGACCACTGTCCATAAAAGTAAATGAGTATGAAGATAACTATGAACTCAGAGCTCCACATTCTTCAGTATCTTCAAGTCATTTACTGCATTACATTTCAACTAGTAGATAGGAAACAGAGTATAAACTGCATCTTGTGTGATATATTTTTGTCATCAGGATTTGAAATGGTTTACATCACTTCCAATTACAATCCTTTGGCCAAATCATAATCATTTGAACATTAACAATTAACTAAAAATTCTAATTAGTTATATGTCCATAAAGAAAAAAATAGCAGAATTTATAGACATATAGCAAGCTTTCCCCAAGAGTGATATCTTGGTACTTATTACCAGTGTGTGTTAGAAATATACTAGATTTTTTCTCACTTTCACCATTTTATGAAAGTATTCATATTTCTCACAATCTTGATATGATTTATTTATTTGTTAGCTGTCATTCCTGAGTATACAATATGCCATATCAGAACTTTCAATATGTACTTAATTTCATTTCCTGTTGTCAATTGTTAAAGAATATTTCAAAAAATCATATCAAGTGAATTAAGCCAGACCCAAAGAAACACAGGCCCCATGATATTCCATGATAATTAGTATATGTCTAGGATAGTCCTAGCAGAGGGTCACAATCGCTCAAAAGCTATGTATATATGACCATATAAAATGATGCTAATCGAAATGATCTCCACAATATAAAAACAGGAGGTTTGCTTTTGCTTTTGTTTTTTTTTAATATACTGTGTGAAGTTATTTTTTCTTTCATTTTTTTTCTTTGGTTTATGCTCTGGGGTCACTTTTTTTAATTTGGGTACCATGTATCTTATATATATGTTTATCTGATTTGAGTAAACGAAGGAAAATAAGAAAATGGTGAGACAAAAGACAAAGGGTAAACCAATTCAACAGTGATACAAGACCTATGTTGGAGATGGACTTTACATCTTGGGGGGCTGGGAGGAGAAAGTGGGAGAAAATGAGGGAGAGGGTAACAATGTTAGACAAGAAATGTACTACCTTACATATGGAACTGTAACCCCTCTGGACATCACCTTTACAATACAACTAAAAAAAGAAAACCATGTCAAACTGTACATTAAAACTATTTCTATAATTTTATTAGAATACGTTAATCATAGGAGAGGGGTTTCACCGTGGTATTTCCATCTATGCACGCAATCTCACTCTGTTACCTCTCTCCTTTACCTCTTCCCCTCATGAAGACACCTTCAACAAGTTTCATTGCTCCGTTTTTATACATGCAGGTAAAAGTCCTTGGACCATATTCATTTTCATTATTCCTCTCCATTAGCCTTCTCCCTGCTATTAGTGCCCACTCATCTATGAGAGCATATTCTATTTTCTTATAACCCCAAGGGTCTAGGGGTTCACCATAGTATCTCAGATGCAGGTATATTACATATTGATCAAAATTTTAATATGCATTTGATTTTATGAGTTTGAAATCTCTCACATTTATTGGTCATCTATATTTGTGATTTTCGCTGCTTATTTATGCATTCAGTGTTAAGCCATTTAGCATTTTTAAATTAGTTTAACAAACTCAAAAAGGCACTCTATTGTATATATGCATATATGCATATGGAAATATATGTATATGATAAGACATATATGAATGGGTATATAATACATACATGTATTATGATACATATGACATTATGCAGCAACTGTTGATACTAGGGAGTATTCTTTCAGTTCAATATGGCAAGTTCAGCCTTTGCCTTACTTCCTATGCAGAGGAATTTTCCATCATCAAGAATGTGTCTCTTAAGAGCCATTTGCTGCAGCTATGACTCAACAGCAGCGAACGTAAAGGTAACTTTATAAAAAAGGATATGGTTATAATTAAAATAGCTTGGCTCTTTTCTCACCAAAATAGCTCTATTCATAAAGTGACAGATCAAATAAATCAGTGCCTAATGGGATGTTACCCTAACTCAACTTAATGGGATTTTCCCTAATGCAGTGGGTTCAACAAATGTTGAAACTCAAACCACCTCAAATATTATTATTCATTGAACCATTTTCTTGTGTAGCTAGAAAACTGTGTGGATTGGATTAATCCACAAAATCCTACATGAATATCTGTATTTCTAGAGGATCTATTAAATGGAATTCAGAGAAAAACAGAGAAAGAGGTTAAAACAGAATGTGCATATACTTTAGGGATGAAAAGAAAGCTGAGAGAGCAATGTTTTAAATTTAATGAGTAAACATAGAAAGCCATCTATAACCAGTAGATTTTAATTGGCGGAGCAAGCTAATGCCAGATGAAGACAATAATCTCGAAAGAGATTTATAACCCAACAAAATAATTGCTTTGAATTGAATAGAAATTAAAGGATCCATTTATTTTAATAAACAGATTATAGGTGAGATTAGATAGCAACTACATAAAGGGAACTGGCAAAATTATAAAAATATTTTGAAGTGAAAATAATCAACTGTAAAGGTATTTAGAAAATAGGAAAAATAAAAATAAAAAATAGGAAAGAATTGAACTACTCAGTAAAGAATTCATAAAAATCATGAAGTTATGGAAAAATCCTTATCCTGGATGCAGAAATATAAAAATAGAAGAGTAACATAGATGTTAATATTTTATCTAAATAGTTAAAGGTTTCATTAAAAATCTAAATGAATGGAAATCTTTTCAACATGGACATAAACATGTCAATAATAGAAAATGTACACAAAAATCTTTGTTAATGATTACCTGGTATTTCTGGGAAAAAATAAATTTCTTGAGCAATATTCTCTATAAACTTTGAATACACATTGTATATTTAAAAGAACTAGTGAATCAAGTTTCCTTAGAGTAACTCACTTGAGTAAGTCATTATGAGAAAGGTTAAATCTAGACAGAACTCAGTGACAATGCTATAATTTAGAAAGTATTTTCACATCTAAAAAAGAAAAATTAGAAATGTTGAAGTAGAAGCAAATGAAGTATATCTAGTGAAAAGATATGGGAAACCAGTTTTATTTAATGTATGTTTTAGGGAAAAGATTCAGTACAATAAAGAATCAGAAACTTTATGACCTATACGACAGTAGCTAATTTTGTTATGGTATGTGACTAGGAAAAGTTCTCAACTTTGTACATAGGCTTTTTGTCTTAACACTGGCACATGGGAAACATTGAATGTGAAGACCTTCAATACTGTGGTGACATTTCACTTATTCAAATCATTCAATTCTCTGGAATATAGCCAAAAACCTAGAAGGAGGCAGCCAAAATAGACAAATGTAAATCTATTGAAGAGTACACTCAGGCATTCAATCAGAGCCAATTCACTGTTATTTCAAACAGCATTCTTTCAAGCTAGATTAGTGCTCTCCAACCACAGTAGAGGCACACTTTTCACCAGGATGAGAGAACACAGAGGGAGAAAACATTTACTGAATGCTTCCTATGGGTCAGCAATCCTGTTACACAATTGATAGATACTGTTGCTTAATTTGCATGAAAGACATGGGATGTCTGGATTTATGAGTAAAGATAATGAACCTCATTTAATTTGAGCAAGTTGGTAACTGGAAGGGATCTTGGGAGCAGGTCAGGTCTGTCCTGCTTGTGGCTTCATTCTGTTTTCACTGTAAATGTACTGTTCCCTTTCCCATGGGAAGAAAAGAAGTGACTGGTATGGCAGGTGTAATGACCACAGGATAGTTCCTGACAGCTTGCCACCAAGAGAGAAGCATGCACTGCAGGATAAAACAGAGAAAACTATGAGAAAATGAGACTATTTTTAATGTGAAACTAGCCAAACACAGATCAATGCCTCAACACCACAAAATAACCAGTAGTAACTAATCAGTTTCCAAAAGAGAATTTGATAAGAGTTCAGAAAGATTTTGCTTTGTAGAATACATGTGTGCATACATACATGCATGCATGCATATTTGATGTGTCTAGAGCATAAATATGAATTATTTGGAAAATAAGTAATTCAGAGATCAGGTGACCTGGTTGTAGGGCCAGAAAGCCTTTTCTGTTTATCATTGGCCAAGTGTCATCCTCATCCTTCTTTTCTGATGAGCAAGATTTGTTAGTTTTAAAATGCTGAAGTTATTCATTGTTAGTTTTATCTTAAAACCAACATCTCATGGGTTAAAGCAACTCTCTGGGGGAGGAAGAGATGGCATTGGTTATGGAGTTTGAACTCAGGGCCTGGGCTCTGTCCTTGAGCTCTTTCACTCATGACTAGTACTCTACCAATTTGAGCACAATGCTACTTTCATTTTTGACTGGTTAATCGGAGATAAAACTCTCACTGAGACTTTACTGCCCAGGCTGGCTTCCAACAGTGATCCTCAGATCTCAGCCCCCTGAGTAGCTAGGATTATAGGTGTGAGCTACCAATGCCCAGCTAAAGTAACTTCTATTTATAAGACTATCATTACATTCATTATCTTTAGCAGAAAAACAAAATAAAAATAAAAGCAAGCTTGGAGTCTCAACTCCAAGGAAACTCCATAGGTAATGTCAGAAAAATATTCCTCATTGTACACACACACACACACACACACACACACACACACACACACACAGATGATGCTAGTTAAAATCTTGTTATTTTCAGTAAAAAAAGCACTATTAACAAGCTAGTAAAAGTCGTATTTCTGTTATTTTATATATTATTTATACAAATTAAGTCATCCCTAAGGCTTTTTCTCAGTGATAAAACTTCCTACACTCGTCCCAATTGACCCATTTTTGACAAGATATTCACATAAAGACACTTTAAAAGGTGTGATGTTTTATTGACATGAGCAAATAGTTGTTATAGTCTGCAGCTAGAAACCTTCATCATGAATTTCCTATTGGTACTGCTTCCTTCCTAGAAGATTTAATCATATTGAAATCTGTTATTGCCATTTCTATTTCATTTGTGATAATTAGTATACATCTAGGATAATCTTAGCAGATGAGCAAAATAGTTCAATAGCTATGCACATATGAACATATACAATGATACTAAGCAAAATGAACTCCAAGACATGGAAACAAGAGGTTTTCCTTTGTTGTTTTTTTATGTGATTTCTTTCTTCTTTTGTGTTTTTCCCTTTGTGGTTTATTCCCTGTTGTTACTGTATTTGATTTTGGTACCCTGTGTCTTGTATATATATTTATCTGAATTAGGGAAAGGAAGGGGAACAACAAAATGGCGAGACAAAGGACAAAAGATGAACCAATACAACAGAGATACTCACAAGACAATATGTTAGAAATGAACTGTACAACTTAGGGGAAATTCAGGGGGGAGGGAAAGTGGGAGAAAAATGAGGCAGGGGTAACAAGTTAGACAAGAAATGTACTCACTGCCTTACATATATAACTGTACTTCACCTTGACAACAAAATTTTTTTAAAGATTTAATCAGAGTAGGCATATGGGACACATGACTGACTAGACATTAATGATTTGTTCATTAACTTTTTCTAAATGTTAACATCTTGTCCTGTGTTAGATAAACTCCATTCATATGGGTCTGTACATCACATGGTCCTCAGGAGTATGCAAGAATTTTGTGTTTGAAGTCACTGGAAACCATTTTACCAGACTTCACTTTCATTAATATTAGTTGGATCTTGACTGAGGTTGGATTTTCAACTTGAGAGTAGGGAATGTGACAGACAGGAAATTACATTGTAGCTGTAATATCTTGATAGTTCAGCATGCAGGCAATTTGGGTGGCTGGCACTGATAATGGGAGCATGTTTTGTAGGTATGTTTCAGAACCGGATTCCATGTACATGTCCTGAAGAAAGCTTCAGATCTTCCCATACTATCATTATGATGGTCCCTTTCTCTTTGTATTACACATTCTCTTTTCTATCAGAAGCTGACTTGTAGCAATATTGTTTTACCTGTTTATGTATCACTAGATCATACACATAGTATATCAAAATAGATTTGTCTAATCTCCCTGTACCTCTTGCATTCACGAATAGAACAGAAACTCAACAAATGTTGGATGTTCACTGAAATAGCAAAGCAGATGTATGACGGTAGCCCAACTGTAAAGCTTGAAGTATAATTTGATCCTGTCCATAACATCAAAAGCGCTTCCATGGAAACTCTGATCTCTGCCTTAAGACAGGGATTTCTAAAATTGTTATTGAGATGTGTGTGTGAGGGGGGTGTTCAGGCACACATGCAGGTGTGCATATGCTTAAATGTGCCTTGTGCCTTGCTTGAAAATCAAATTACTATAATGCAATTTTAAGGATTAAATAAGTTGTCTGTAAAGAGTTGCAGGTATGTTTTTTAGTAAACATCACAGGATGCATCAGGGAAATGTGTGTTTAACTTCAAAGAGTATCCTAAGAGGGACAAAATTTACTCCATTTTACTGTCTTTGCTCAGAGCATTTTGGAATAAAACTCCTCATGAGAATTTTCCCCTTATAATTCTTGGGGAAAATTGCCAATCTCATTTCTTTATAGTCCCAAGATATACTCTCATCTTGAAACTTTGCTGTCTTATCTTCCTGTAGGCTATCTGTTGATGTTAAATTTGATCATTCCCCCATTATTCTCAATTGATGTTGGGGGGGGGGGAGCTAGCCACCTAGAGGAAAGGCAGTGTGCTTAGGAAAACTTTCCCAACATATGCATAGCGTAGATTAGCAATCAGAAGCATTAACATCTGTGGGTCATTTATGATGCACCAATCATTTTTGCAGGTGCTTTACATTAATCAATTCAATATTGCCTTCTCCAAAGCATGAATGCCACCATTAATTGCAATAAATGGGAGAAGTTGCTTACCTAAATTCATGGAGCTAAAGAGATGGTAAAACAAAGATGCAAATCTTTCTGGTGATCTCAATCCTGGACTCTCAGTTACTTCCTTAATGAGTTTCAGTGGTTTCAAGATAGAAAGATAAGTTGTTGCTTCTGTTCCTCATCATTGTACAAGCAGCACTATTCCAATACTCCAGATGGAAGGCCTTATATGTTTTATTTTGATTATGTTATACATAGTTGTCTATATTTTGAGCTTTTCTCTTAGTTTACATGTTATATAGATCTACACTATAAGAGGCCATTTGACTTCCAGGTAATTAACCCTGCTGGACACCCAAATTTGCCACCTTACTATATTATCTTGAGCTGAAAGCACTTTAAAAAAACAGCAATTGCAGGAGGCGGGGAGACTTTTCCGAAGTCTCTTTAAGAATATACACAGAGAAGTTTCATAGAAGCTTTGCCAATCAGGGAACATTGACTCATCACAGAAGTGGCCATTGGATTCCTCAAAAGACTACACATAGAGCTCCCCTATGACCCAGAAATCCCACTTTTGGGCATTTATCCAAACGATCACAAACAAGGCCATAATGAAGCTACCAGCACTACTATGTCTATCGCAGCATTATTCACCATAGCTAAGATATGGAACCAACCTAGATGCCCCTCAGTATGAATGATCAAGAAAATGTGATATATATATAAAACACTATATAATACATATTATATAATATTATATATAGTATTATGTAATACATAATGGAATTATAGGCCTCCATCAGAAAGAATGAAACCACCTCATATGTTAAGAAATGGAAAGACTTGGTTAAAATTACATTAAGTGAACTAAGCCAGGCCTAAAGAAACATAGGTCCCATGGTTTCACTTATTTGCAAAAACTAGTGTATGTCTAGGACAAGCAGAAAAGGTCAAAAGCTATATACATATGACCATATAAGATGATGCCAAGCGAAATGAACCCCAAGATAGGGACACAAGAGATTTTATCATTGTTGCTATTGTTTTACATGTATTTATAATGTACTGTGTGATTTTTTTTTGTTTCTTTTGTATGTTCTTCCCCCATGGTGTAACCCCTGTTTTCAACTGTATTTGATTCCAGTGCCCTGCATCTTGTATATACATTTTTCTAATTTAGGGAGGGGAAGGGAAATAACAAAATGCTTAAATGAGGATACAGGTTGACCCATTGTAACAATGAGACATACAAGACACTATGTTGAAAACCAACTTTACAACTTGGGGGGTGAGGAGGAGTTTAGAAGGTAGGGAGGGAAGAGATGGTAGGGGAAAAACAAAGGAGGGGTAACAATGATCGACAGGAAATGTCCTCATTACCTTACTCATGTAATTGTAACTCCTCTTTACAGTATCTTTACAATAGAAAATATATATTAAAAAAAGAAGTGGTCACTGGAAGTAACCAGACACACTATGTTAGAAGTTCTCATGTTTCTTATCTATTTTTAAGGGTCTGTTTGATTTTTTTCTAAAAATGTCCTATGTTCTCTTACTCTGATCTCAGTAAAATGACCTCTGAGCTCTCAACAACATATTTCTCAGATTAACTTTCTTCTTTGTAATGCCCCATAAATGCAATGTTAAAAATAAATGTGTTTGTATACATTCTTATATATTCTCTTATCCATTTATTATATTCTTCTTATTCACTTATTTCATAGTCTCAGCAATGCTGAAATAGAGAATAGAGAAAACATCTTTCTTTCTGGAGAATATGGATTAGGAATTTGAACTATGGACCAAAAGCTACATTATATCCTAAGTTCCTTGGCATCTATGCAATGTGCTAAATGATAATCACCCATTTAAAAACAAACAGATACACAAAGGTAATGGCCCCAGGGAAGCCTCTCTTGAAATTTTTTCCCCATCTCTCAGAAACAGTACAATGATTATGATGGCAAGTGAAGAGGGTTTTGAAATACAGAACTATGTTATTAAGATTTCACGAATTAGAAACCTTCTGCTCTACAAATCCTAGAATGCCACTGAGAGATTTCAAACATGAGAATTTCAGTACACTGAGCAATTTGTTACCTTGATGTGGAAAATAAAGTCTTCAACGGATTCATTTTTAAATGTATTAAGGATAAACAGTATTGGTGCATAGACATCTGTTAGAATTAGCTTCTATGAAAGCTGTAACTAACCAGTCTCCCTTCCATCGCTCCTAACTGCACTGTCAGTAGAGAATTCAGTCTCCACCCTAATGTTTCCAACTGACAGCTCAGAAGATAAGTTGAACTCCAGCCTTCACATTCACACGCCAACAAATAGATCCAACATGACAGAGAATGTATCCTGTCTTCTTACAAACATGGTAAATGGAATTTAAGGTGACAAATGCACCTGTTTCTCAAAGGCCAAATATATTATATGGTCACAAATTGTGAATTTAAGTGGATAGGAAAATAACTTTCCCCCCCTCTCCTGGGGCTTGAATTCAGGGCCTGGTCACTGTCCTGAGCTTCTTTTTCTCAAGGTGAGTGTGCAACTAATTAAGGCGTAGCACCACTTCCAGCTTTTTTTTTTTTAAGAGATAAAGAGTCTCAAGACCTTTCCTGCCTGGGTTGGCTTCAAACTCTGATCCTTAAATCTCAGCCTTCTGAATAGCTAGTATTACAGGCATGAGCCACTGGCACCTGGAGAAAATAACATTTTTGTTCAAGAGTTTTATCTATACAATGTGAAGCCCTGAGGGAAGAAGAAGCAGATATTTCAGAATAGCTAGCATGTTCTGATACAAAGCTACTTAAATATTTATATGTATGTATAGACATATAGATAAAGTACATAGATTGGTGATGAATAAAGAACATGGAAAGGAGCAGATAATTAGTATTTGGTGCCACAAAACTATGTGAGGTGTGTGTGTGTGTGTGTGTGTGTCTGCACGTATGCACATTTTTATGTGTGCGCATATATACAATAATTGATTCATTCCTATTCTGGAAATATTTATATTTTATTTAAACTGAAGGCTTGAAAAATCAAGAACTCATTGAAAATATTGCACGTTGGCTTTGATTTGCTTTAATATTTTTGCTTTTGATTATGATGAATATGTAAAAGAATAGATGTAATTTGAATAGACCTCACAGAAGATGATAGATTCTTGTACTTGTTTTTAAATCATTTTTATTTCCTACGATGCTGTAACAAAGTGCCATACACTGGGTGGCTCAACATGATAACCATGTATTTTCTCATAGTTCTAGAAACTAGAGATTCCAATTTTAATTGCTTGATAACATTCATTCTTCCTTAGCAACTCTAAGGAAGATTTTTACATATCTGTTTTCTATCTTGGTCTTTCCTTGGCTAGTAGATATGTCACTACATTCTCTACAGTATGATCACGTTTTCTTCCCCATCTAGCTGTGTATCATATTTGTCTGTCATCTTATAAAAATAGCTGTTTGGGCAGGCTACAGCAGACCAAAAGCCAATGGAATCTCACCTAAACGTGTTTACAACCTTAAACACTCAAATTACAAATGCCCTACATTCTTAAGTGGTGAGAAATTCAGTGAATCTTTCGTTGGACACAGTTTAACTGAAATGGAAGTCTTTTTTATGTGGTTAGGAAATTTTTTAGAAAAGAAAATAAAGACATTATTTCCCACCGTTGATTTCATGTCTATTTACTGAATTTCTTTCTAGTAGTTAGACCACAAGAGAATCTATCAGGTCCTATTTAATAGAAAAATATGAACTCATGTAGATGTAATTACATATCAAGAGCTCCTCTATTACAGATTTTAAGGTACTGGTACTCAATCCTATCTAATAATATTGAATCACCATGAAGAAAAGAAGAAATCAACATTTTGATAATTACGGAGGAAAATCTCCTTCTGTCTCTATGTATATATCAGTTCACTACCTCTAATTTGGTTCCTCCCAATATAATCTAAAATATACCTAATAGCATATACGAAGTTAGAATTAGATGAATAAATTGTTAGCACTAAATCCAAAGTTAGACTGAAGTTGTGAAAACAGTCAAGGCAACTACTATGTCTATCAAGAAAAGCTTATCTTTTAAAAATCTCATCAATATCTAGCCATGAAATTATATTGCTAGTCTTTGAAGCTAACTTTAATCACCAAGTCCAAATAAGCCAGAGTAGATAGCAAAATCCCAATACGTGTTCCTGACATAAATTAACCTAACGTTATATATGAGAAGTCAGATAAAATATATGACTGTTGCCTTGGTGTATTCTTAATTTCTTAATGGGATAGCCACCTGCTGTGAGATGCAAATATGTTATTCAATAATGTGTTGTTGTTGTTCTTAATGATTTAATTAAGGGGCATCTATAGAAGAGATGCGATAGAGGAGATTGGAGCTAGAATCCTGCATTGTTTTCTGATTTATGACTTCTTAGGTAATGCACTTACAGGGTAGGATGCTGGTATTGAAAACAAAGCTTGGGTAAGACATACCTTGATCTAGGTGCCAGTGGCATAGGCCTGTAATCCCAGCCATTTAGAAGGCTAAGATCTAAGGATGGTGATTCAAACCCAGCCTGTGCAGGAAAATGGGTTAAGACTCTTATCTCCAATTAACCACCAAAAACCAGGAAGTAGAACTAAAGCTCAATCACGGAGCATTAGCCCTGAGCAAAAAGATTATGTTCAAAATACTGAGTTCAAGTCCAAGTACCAGCACAAAATAGAGAGATGCCTTGAGAGAGAAAAATTGACAGAATCTGTGACTGAATGAAATCTGAAGAGGGAGGGATGGGAGGAGTGAATTGTCATCTCAAATTTGGAAGAGGAATGACTCATAGTTTGTGGGATTTCTCCATTGAACCTTGAAATAAGTAGGGTAATATCAACTCCGCTTTTCTCCTGTGTGGAGAATGAAAGGAACACAAGAAAAGAGCAAACTATCATGATACTTTCCATCACAAATCCCACTATATTTTCAAATCATGCTTTCTAACAAACTAATACTTCAAAGATACTAAAATATCGGTGAAGAAAGCTGTGCCAGAGTAATTATGCAATGGTCAGAGATTATCAAATGTCAATATAATACATAAGCATAGAAAGCACACAAATCTACTTTGTTCCCTGGAGCTGAAATGAAACTTCACAAATTTCACAGATAAAATTTTTCTGTTCATGTTCTCATATAGTTGAGTGGGACTTAAAACTTTCAGTTATCATCTTTAAAATATTCCTGTATCTTTATTTTAATTTTATTGTCAAGTTGATGTACAGAGAGGTTACAGTTACATAAGTATTGTAGTGAGAACATTTCTTATCTAACTTGTTAACACCTCAAGAGAATTTACATTTCTTGTTTTTCTAACTAGACTTATCTTCAAGCAACATTAGCAATTACTAGAGAAAATTTGATTAGTGAACCCCCATATTTATAATAAAATTCCATTTCTAATAAGACATACTAGATGTATCTCATATCTTGCAACATAGAGAGGAGCACCTTAGTAATAGATAATAATTTTATGTTTTTTTCTCTTTATTTGGAAAAAGTATGTAGCTCGCTAGCTAATACATAACCTACTATATTTTAATATTTCTAACCTAAATGGACTGAAGAATTTAGTACTCATTAATCTGAACTTTGACAAGCTCTAAAGTACAAAAATATTGTCTTAGTCAATGAACATTTGCTGGGAGCAAAAATCAAGGGATGCTAATGTGTCTGATTGATTATTTGGCCTAGATCCATAGTGTTTTGAAAAACAACTTGATCCCTTTTACTAGTAGCATGGATTATGTACATCACACAATTAGTCATCGGATAGTATTTCACAGAAAATGAAAAAAAATGAATAGGAAACCATTTTCTTTGTCATTAAGCTTATCGGCCCAAATACAATGAATGTTACCCACAATGTAAGTATTCTTAGTTGCCTAAATAGTCTTACTATTCAGAGTGTAGGTGACAACCTCAGGATATAAAGCTACAGAGATAGAGACAGACCAGTGATATCTATTTGTCTAGCTAAAAAGCTGGAAGTGTGCAACCTTACTTGAAGAATGACTTTGGGTATATTCTGAATTTCTAATGATAAAGAACAGATGGGATTGATTGCTAACTCAGTGTGAAGCACAAGAAAAAAACTGCCTGCAGTGCAGATATTCAAGCCTGGTAGGAACCAGCCATTCCAACCCCAATAGCCGAAGCTTATCAGGGTGAAAGATCCAAACAGAAAAACAAGGCAAAGTTTGTACAAAAGAAGTTAAATCAGCCTAGCAATTACTTGATTAGTGAAAGGGAAATATCACTTATGGCACTTATGGAGGGAGGAAGGAGGTTTTCAATGAACCAAAACAGAGAGATGATACTGGTGTCAGTCGGCTTCAATTAGAAAGTTGTTCGATCTGTTTTACTGGCACTAGGAGATGCCCAGTAGTAATTTATGTTCTGGGATGCCTTTCCACAAAATGAGCTCATCTTTTAGCTCACAACCCTATCCCAAGCCTGTTAGTAAAAAATATATATATATATATATATATATATATATATATATGCATACCAGCCAAATAACAAGTCAGAATCATTCAGAAAATCCACAGTGGAAAAATTATGTAAATACCTCGGATGATAATAAAGAGGCTGCTTAGAAATCTCATTTTGGCATACTTAACATCTAAAGAAAATAGATGTAAATTATGATCATGAAATAATGAAGGACAGAAAGATCTTAATTGTCGTCTGAATAGGATGCAAGAATGGACTGTGGCTTCATTGTGGTGTTCATTTTTACAACACTTCAGGTGCTTAGGAATGCATGGTGTGTGTGAGCCATTATTCAGCTAATGAGATGCTAAACTACAATTTGTGTTGAAATTGTCCAGTGTTGCTTTTCATTAAAAAGATAATGACTCGAAAGATATTTTAGGTGTTGCTACAAGCTGCTGTTTTCATTCCATTTTTATTTGGCAAATTGGGTCACATTGTATTACAAGAGGATAATCTTTCCTCTAATGTGTCCCTGTTCCTTGATGTTGCAACACACAAAGGATGAAACTGGATCTGCTCTTCGCACCTGGCACGCCACCTCAGCATAATGCCAGGCTGCAACAAGTCAGCAGACTTTTATACAATAACCCAAATCTCGCTTTAAGGTGCTTGTGTGTGTATTAAACTGTTAAGATGGCAAAACATCTGCAAGAGTTCAACATGCAAAAACAGATAATGTAACACAGTCTATGTTAGCGCTCTTAGATGGTAGTTCTCTTAGTTTGTTGGCATGGCAAACTGGCTAAGAGTGTGATCTCCACACAACTTATTAGCTAGAGGAAGGAAACACCTGGCAGTAATTGGTGTGCTGATCATGACTCCAAACGCAGTACTTTATTTGAAAGTAGCTAACCAAGAGCCAGAGCAGTTTTCTAAGTTTCCAGGCCCCATTACACAGAAAACTCTTCTAAATCTCAGGGCCAAAGTTGCGAGAAAACAGAGTAAATTCAGGAAATGTTTTTGCACCATCATAGTTCTCATCACTGATGGCAGTATGAAGAAACTGGTCAATGCTTACTTTCTTGTTGGAATGAAAACCTCATTCCAGAAAGAAGTTAAATCATATCTGCCTATAAAGGAGTTAGCACATTTTTCTAGGAATGACCAGAGAGCAAATATTTTCAGCTTTGCAGGATGAACTGTTAACTCTTCTGTTTGATCAACCATATACATGCCCCCACTGGATGAGTCTGGCTGTTAGTTAATAAAACTTTATTTAAAAAACAGACAGACTGGGCTGGGAATGTGGCTTAATGGTAGAGTGCTTGCCTAGCATGCATGAATCCCTGGGTTCGATTCCTCAATACCACATAAGCAGAAAAAGCCAGAAGTGGTGCTGTAACTCAAGTGGTAGAGTTCAAGCCCTGAGTTCAAGTCCCAGGACTGGCCAAAAAAACAAAACAAAACAAAAAAACAGACAGACTTACGGATTATTTGTTGACCCACTTTTACAAAGCCATGTAAAAGAATAAAGTGCTGGTTCACTAAAGCCATTGTTAGGTTGTGTCTTAAGACAGTTATATAAATAATTTTTTAGAAGTATTTGTACCCAGTGTACATTGCAGAATTACTCTTTATGGGATGAGGGACAATATAATTGTATTTAAAATGTAATTTCCTTAATGTTCAACAACAAAGAAGAAATCAAGCATATTAACTAGAAATAATGCTACACACCTGTCTCCCAATTAGAAATATTATAATAATAGTGAAAAATTCTACCTAGACAATTGTGCATATATAAGGACATACATAAGAAGTAGCACACAGAAAAAAATTCAATTTAGAGTAGACGTTTGTATTTTCATAATTTGTACATTTAAGGCCAATGGAAATTACAAAGTCAAATCCATACATGAATCCAGTATCTCTTATGTGAAATTCCTGTACTAGACCTTGGGGGTTACAGAAATAAGTAGCAACCTTTCCCTTGAGAGAATCCTACTAACAGTTAAATATAGTAGCCACCCATTTTCCAGTGCCCAATCAAGAGAATGTTCCCAGGGAACAAAAAGATGATCATGTTACTTTAACTTGGCTTGAGCTGTTTAGTTCATACTTGGGATAAATGAGTACAAAAAGGCCAGATCTTGGAGTTAAATTTGATATGCTAAGGGATTTATGATCATGGTGGTTAAAAAGAGTGGAGGTTTTTTGACAATTGGATCAGGTATGTATTGTCATCTCTTCCCTACTTGAAGGATAAAGACATTTCTGAAGTAGACAAAAGAGGGTTCACCAAGTTGGCTTGTTATTACATATTTTGTGCATACAAATGATGGTATGGTAGTGAAGCTCTAGCTTTAGTCTAAGAAGGATGGAATAAAAGATTGTTTATGGGTTTGTTAAACTATTTTTTTGGGGGGGGTCCAGTCGTGGGGCCTGAACTCTGGGCCTGGGCGCTGTCCCTCAGCTCTTCAGCTCAAGGCTAGCGCTCTACCACTTGAGCCACAGCGCCACTTCCGGCTTTTTTTCTTTTTTGCTTATGTGGTGCTAAGGAATCGAACCCAAGGCCTCATGCATGCAAGGCAAGTGCTCTGTCACTGAGCCACCTTCCCGGCCCCAGAAGGGATTGCTTTTAGATCATAATTTCTTAAGAGGCTTTCTAGTATACAGTGTATTCCCAGATCTAGGACCAGAATAGAGCTTTTACTAGTGACTGGATTGTTTATTAGTTGTAGGCACCAGATTCTATTATATCTAATTGAAAATTTCAAGACACAAAAAGGCCAGGTGGCTAATTCCTGTAATCCTAGCTACTGAGGAGGCTGAGATCTAAGGATCGTGGTTCAAAGCCAGCCTGGGCAGGAAAGTCTGTGAAACTCTTTTCTCCAATAAACTACCAGAAAACCAGAAGTGGTGCTGTGGCTCAAGTGGTAGAGCACTAGCCTTGAGCTGAAGAGCTGAGGGACAGTGCCCAGGCCCAGAGTTCAAGCTCCACGATCAACAACAACAAAAAAAGACACAAAAAAGATACAACATAACACAGCCTTTGTTAATATTCCCTTATTTAAAGGAATGTTGGACACACACAGAAATGAAAAGTGATAACAGCATACATAACTATTTTATAGTGTTTTGTGCATCTTCATAAATTCTATTGACACAAATCAGTCAGGTTAAGATAGTATTTATATTTTTAAATTCAACCATTATCATTTTTAATAAACCTTTGGAGAATTTGGTTGGGATATTTTATGATTCTTTACGATAGACTAATCTAACAAAGACTGACTTTTGTATGTTTCTTGTGAAAAATTTTTCTGGGTGGTGGAGATGCTTTTGCTTACACTGTTAATAATTTAATGGGGTCAGAACAGAGGTATAAACAAATGACAGAATTTGAACTTGAATGGTGGATTGACATAAAGAACAAATGGTGAGTTAACTACATAGGAAAATAGTACCATAAAGGAATTTTTTAAATACAGAAAAGCAAACATTTGACTAAATCAATTCTAAATGTGTAGAGAGGCTCTAGTGTCAATGGAAGTCATTATCATCCAAATATAGGGAATTGCTCATTTTATTGCTTTCACCCTGACTACAGACCAGTGGAACAGCATTGTGTTTATTCTGTGCTTTGCCATTTAGTAAGGTGTACATAAGAACAGTTACTCAGGGCAAAACAGAAAAGTGGGTCACCTACTCCATCCATCAGAGTTAATTCTGTTGGTGTTTCCCTTATGTCCTTCTCCAACCAGAAAATGCATCTAATAGGAGAGGGATGGTTGCGTAGACTTGAAAATGTCTTTCAGGTCAGATATATGCTCAGATCCCTAACACGGCCCCCTCAGGATCAATGCAGACACCACACACCCGGGCGTGGGCGCGCGCGCACACACACACACACACACACACACACATGCACGCGCGCACACACGCACACACACACACACACACACACACACACACACACTGCAACAGTGTTCCACTACTGCTTCCTGAGTAGCAGAAAGATGAAAAGCATAAAGAAAAGCAGCCTGGAACATTCCAGTCTCCCAGTATATTGGGATGAGGATCAAGTTGGGGCTTTTCCAAGCCACAATAAATTAGCATTGCTAGAAAAGATGCCTCATTGTTATACAGCTATGGAGTTAATTGGGCTGGGCTGACCAGAATCAGCAAGGTGATCAGCACATCTTTAGCACTTAAATTCTCAACCCATTTGAATTTACATAGTAATGTAAAATCATAAGCACTTCTTTCAATAGTTCAACATGTGAGTCAATGGCTGTAATATAGCACCCAAACAGAATAAAAAAAGTGACATAATTCTCTCAGTTGAAGCAGAAAAATTGTAAGATTACACAATAATTATGTAATATATAATAAAATGTATTTATTAGATAGTAAAATAAATTGTTTAATGACAAAATAATATAAGTATAATTAAATACTAATATTTTATTTGGTACAAAATTATAAACGCTTTTATTAAAAGCTCTAAATAATGTAGAATAGAGAGAATAGACCTCAATATAATATAAGCCATAGATGACAAACCTATGCCCAATATAATATTAAACAGGCAAAATGAAAGCATTTCCTGTAAAGCAAGAAATGACAGAAAGTTGTCCATTTTCTTCACTCTTAGTCAATATAATTCAGAAAATCCTAGCAGAGCAAAAATGTATGGGGGGAAAAATAGAAGGAATTCAAATAGCAATGCTTACTCAAATCTCTATCTGAATTCAAATCATACTTCCTTACAGATGATATAATCCTAATTTTTGAAAGATCCTAATATTCCACCATGCAATGCTTCTAGATCTGATAAAAACTTTTAGCAATGTAACAGGTTATAAAATTAGCATATGTGCACATGTGAAATATGGTGACAAACATTGTTGTACAATATAAATTGAAAATGATTTTCAAAATGCATGATAGGAAAGCAAAACAGGCTCTGTTGAGGGGCAGGCATCACTGAGAGGAAGGCAGACAGAACTGCACTTCCATACATCCATTATAAGCATGTACATAGAACAACGTAACCTGCTGAAGTCGCCTTAAGAGGTAAAGGGGAATGAGGGAGTGTGAAAGACAGATGAATTTAATGGGGGTATTTTGTATTATATATACAAACCCCTTTGAAACCCCTTTGTACAAAGAATAGATGCCAATTAAAATTAAAAAATAGTAAGAAAGCCAGGCACTGCCTGGTGGCTCACACCTGTAATCTCAGGTACTCAGGAGGCTGAGATCTGCAGATCGTAATTCAAAGCCAACCTCAGGCAGGGAAGTCCAGGTGAGGCTCTTATCTCCAATTAACCACCAAAAAACTGGAAGTGGAGCTGTGGCTCACAGTGGTAGAGGGCTGTCCCTGAACAAAAAAGCTCAGAGACAGTGCCCCGGCCCTTTTAAGTCCTGTGATTGGCAAAAATTACAAGAAGAAAATGTGTTTCAACCTCTTTAACCTGTCTTTTGAATTCGATCTTCAACTTCTGCCAGGGTGTTCTGATATGTCAAGATGATCTCCTTCTTTTCTCTTTTTCTCTGTCTCTGTTTCTGTCTCTTTGTCTCTCTCTGTTGTACAGTAACAATTCCTAAGTCTCAAAGGGCTCTAGATACTTCTCTGTAAATTATGCTTGCAAATTGCAACCTTGTAAATCCTTACAATATAGTACAGAGATTGACTACCACAGAGTGCCTTCTCTTTTGCTTACACACTATCATCTGATGATAATTCTAGTACATTTTGGTTTTATTCCTGTGTTTCTAAAGTTGAAAGCTGAGAAAACTCATGTTATTTTACTGCAAACTCTTCTGTCATTGTCACACTTTTCTGGTATGTCTTTCAAGGAATCATGAAAAGCCTTTTATCTGTTTCTCTCTGAACAAGACTGACTAATTTATGCCAGACCAAATGTCAGTATATTCTAAAAATACCTCAAGTAAATTACTCCTTCCCAGCCAACTAAACATTATATACTAGAAATGAATAAATATTGGACGATGAAGAGAGCTCACTCATAACCAACAAACTTTGACATCAGGAAATGTTTCCTCTTTGTGACTTTAGTTCCTCCTTATTTTCTTTCTTTTCATTATGATCTCAGTGAATGTAGAGAGTACCTAGCCATCAATCTTTGTGTCGTATCTGTTCCTTACACAAAGACTGCTATTACATTTCCTCCATGATCCTCAAAACCACTTAGCCTTTTCTGCAGGCTAAATAATTCATCTCCCTTTCTTACTTCAGTCTTGTCTGAGTTTCTTGCATTAGCCATGAGGAGAAATGCTGAACTCACAGGGGATTTTAACCCAACATTCCTTAAGTACCATAAGAGTAATGAGAAGACAGCACTGGTGTGTGGAGATAGCATTACCAGTGCAGGGTAACTAATGGAAATTGTCTTAAGATGGTCTGACATCTGAATAATTTCACAATTTGATTTCCCTGTAAGACACAGAAAAACATGAAGCTCAGTGAAGGAGAATGAAAGGTTTTTGTGCTTAGTGCATAACATATATACTTATATATGTGTGTGTGTGTGTGTGTGTGTGTGTGTGTGTGTGTCTCATTTCCCCAGTTTCTAAAACTTTCCTATTTAATATTGACTAACTAGATTCACTCTATAAAATGACAAATGTCTGGAGTCTTCTGTACATGTAGATTCTTCTCCGAAGACCAGAGAAAAGGAAAACAGTTCATAAATTCCTAATGACATCAGAGGTGAAAAAAATGCCTTGAATTCCACTCAGCAAGTTAAATATAAAGAATGCAAGCTATTTATCAGTCTGACACTCTCGTTCAAAGGAGTAAAACACACAAAGTTTTAAGTTATAAAAAAAAAGGTTTGCTTCCAAATATCCCCCATACTTAAGTCCCATGCAATTGAAGAGGGGCCCCTGAGCTGCAGTATGTCATGAAGCAAGGGAATCAGGGGAAGTGACATGTCCCTTCTTCCAGGTGACAGAAGGAATGGCAGACACTGCTGAATTGATTCTAAAGTTGGCACAGAAGTCTGGACAGCAGCAAGCTGACATTCCTTGTTTTGTGAACTATTGGCATATTTTTGTGGAAGAGTTCTCACAACAGAACGTCACTAGACAACCCTTCATCTTCTATGTCTTTGACCTAGAATTGTCTCAAGAATTATTTCCATCCTAAGGAGTTTCTTTCAATCTTGTGTTGTAGGCATAGCAACCCATCTTTTCCACAAACAAGTTTCTTTTCCTTAAAACTTAGGATAACCCAGAAGGGCTGACATCTCCCTGTGAAATGCATATAAAGATCTGTCACTTGAAACCTAATTTCTATATAGTGGTCTATTGACCCAACTGTACAGAGGCATCTCAATGTTAATTTTATGTCTTCATTTATACCACTAAGGAATTGAGAGAGTGGATGGCTTGGGGGGGTAAAGGGATAGCTCAAGTTTCGCAATACTCTTGTGAGTGAGACAGAATGGATAACTGGATTTCTGCAGAGCAGGTTTTCCCTAGGGAAAGTACACGCTCTGGTTAATCAACTGGCAAACAAGACACCTAGGGTGATCTCTTTACCTCACTATTGCCCCATCAATAATGTACAGGCTGTCATTAGGAAGTCATTTCTCCCTTCTGGGCTGAATTTTGAGAGGTGCATCATGTGGGAAAACTAGGAGTTATGGTGGGGAGAGGATGGGTCACACAGTAATCTCAGAAACATGCTGTGCTATCCCACAGACAGTCCATCAAGATATGTTCCAAGCCATGCACCAATGCATCTAAAAATATATAGGCTGAGACCACCAAGCTCATTTCATTAGGACCTTTCAAGGTTAACATTATAACCATGCTTCGGGGCATAAACTGATAGCCAGCTGAGCTCTGGAAGACATTTTGCTGCTGTACAAGGACTGTTCCCAGTGGCTCAGGTACATTGTAGGTGTACCTCGTGGTTCACAAATATGTCTTCACTATATTAATGGTCTCCCTTGTTCTTTCATTCGTCTTGGAAATTACTGATTCTTACTTAATTTCAATCGACCAACGTCTCTCTTTTTTTTTAAAAAAATAGTGACTTCTCAAATATCCTCTTACTCATCTTATTTTTCTATTTATATGATTCAGATTCACTATTACCACTGAACAATGGAATATTTGTATAAGATACTCAAACTACTGTCAGTTGCAGTATTGGAATTCATTTGTTATTGGGTTTTTTTTTTAACCTCAATGGCTAGATCCTGTATTTTGGGGGCGATTTGTTTTCAGATGGTTCTGGTTATTCACCTCTTCAAGAGCATAGAAAAAAAAAACAGGAAAAAATATCTCCCTCACTAGCCTCACCAGTGACACAGTACCCAGATCAGCAAAGAAATCCTCAAAATAGCCTCCTTGTGCCATTCAAACCCCGCATATTACAACAGGATTAAAACGGAGAGGTGAGAAAATGGAGAAAATGCAGGAAAGAGAAGACAAAATACAAACGGTAGTCCTGTGTTTTACTATGAGTCTGCTAACGAGATTTGTTTCGAATTTTTTGCTCACTCTTGTTTCTTTTAGATAGCCTCCTTCTCAGATTAAGATTTAGGACTCATATATACTCAGAGAAAGTAGGAACTCTTCTTAAGCAACAATTTACGATCCTTGAGTAATATGGTCACTGAGAACATATGGCCCTTAAATTTTTATTTCAACCAGTCAGAAGATATCAGCTAATCCTCATCACCTGCCCTTGTGTCTTGACCAGATTGCAAAATCTCCTAGAGTTGAATTAATGGCAGAGACAATCTTCTGTGCAATAAAGCACTGACCCAGGTTGCCTGGGTTCAAAACCCACCACTACCATGTAATTGGGCAGTTATTTTAACTTCTCCTTGCTTCAGTTCCCGGCTCCATGTCCAGCTGTAAGTCAGGGATGACCTGGATGACCCACAGGGTCAGTGTGAGGATTACAAATTAATGTACAACAGTGCTTAGCATGTAATGGACAGTCAAGAAGAGCTTATCAAATAAGCAAATTATATATATATATATATATGTATACACACACACACACACACACACACACACACACACACACACACATATATATATATATATATATATATATATATGGTACCAAGACTGGGTTCTGTTGTCTGAAATCCTATTTAAGAGAGTGAGACTTGAGGATTATGGTTCAGAGTCTATGAGACTCCATATCCCAAAGAATCAGCAAAAAGCCAGACTGAAGGTCTGGTTCAAGTGGTAGAATACAACCATAAGCAAGCAAGCTAAGTCAGAGTTCAAGGAACTGAAGTCAAGCCCTGAACTGGCAAAAAGAAAGGTAAAAGAATAGACATATATTCCTGGTCCACAACAGGTGCTTATTTATTTTGTATTGCTGATTTTTATCATTACTTTAGATACCTTATAATATATCTTACTATATTATATGTATATACTATCTTCACTGGAAGATAGGACTAAGCAACAGATGTCCCTTCTTTTGGCAAACTCTGTCTTAGGGTCACTACTTTCAAAGTCACTACTTTGTTGTACACATCATGAATCCTAGAATTTCAGAATGGAAAAGCACCTTTAGGGAAAAAGGGTCAAATTGCCTAAAGCTAATTTGCTTAAAAATCAATTGGTATAATTATCAATTTCCCTAATGACACACAGTAATCTAAAATGTTCCCATTTATCAAATGTACTTTTCATCTGTGCTAAAATAATAGTAGCTCAGCGGCATTTTTGTGAACTTTCAGAGTGATCATTTTGCCTATACTTTAGGGTTTTCCAAGGCTTCCCACCAAGTAAGACTAAACGTTTAAAATGTTCTAAAATGCATTTTTAAAAGCAAAAAAAAAAAAGATCTCTAGAATGCTTAGAGTGGCATCTTATTACATATGAATTGATATATCGATAATGGATTTTAATTAGGGGTATGACTGTTAGGATAATGGGTATTTCAGGGGATTGGACATTAGGAGAATTGGTGTTAGGTAAACTGGCCTCAAATCGCTTAACAAATTGGGTGGGAAGCAGCGTGGTCAGTTTGTACTGATGACATTTTGCCGATTTCTCTGTTACTCCATACAGCTCTGTCACTGCCAGCTGTCACATCTACTGTGCTGGCATTCACCTTTAGCTCCAGGACAAAGTCGCCCTGCTCACATACCTTAGTTGGCCTTGACCCAAGGACAGACAGCAAAGAGTCTTGGTTCTGAAAATGCTTGCCAAAGCCCCAGAAATCTATGTTCCCTGTCTATGAGCTTACAATGTTGCACATTATTTATTATATCGACTTCTTGCTAGTTCTTCTCTCCTCTGATGAGAAGTATTTTTTTCTCACAAGTTACCCAGAATACAGGGAAGAGGATGAAGAATCAGAGTTTGCCTAAAAAAAATACAAAATTCAAGAGGAATCCCCAAAGCGATGAGCACATACAATTGCTACAGGAAATAATCCTCCAATATATAAATAAGTACTTACAGTAGCCAACACATGAAAACTTCCTTTAAAACCACTGTTAGCCTCCTTAATTCCCAGCTTTTCTATGGAAGAGCCCGTTCCTTCCCATTGCTATTTTATAAAATCCTTCTCCACTTGCACAAGAACAGGAAGTTAAGACATTATTTTTCTTTAAATTTTCTTTAATTTGTTATTATAAAGGTGATATAGAAAGAGATTATAATTACATGAGCCAGGGAATGCGTACATTTCCTTCAGCTGCTCCTTCCCTTCCCCACCCACGAGTTATATAGTTCCCTTTAATCAGTGTCCAGTGACCTCCACTATTGCACTTTTACACCCTCTTCCCTCTAGCTCTGTGCCCTCCCCCCAACCTTTCTGAAGGTGTACATTCAAATACACCATACATAAAGACTGGATCTATCAAAAAAAATTGAAATTCAAACAGGAGAGATCTTTTGTTTTATATCTTGGCTATGTGTGATATATAAAATATAACATATAATATATAATTCTATATAAATATTAGGAGACACATACATGGCACCTTTGTGTTTCTCTCCTAAGATTATCATCTTTCAGTGTTCACTCTACGTGAGTGAAGACTCTGTTGTTTAAATGAGAGTGTCCACCCACCTTTTGCTACCCTCAGAAGAAGGTATAGAACCTGGAGGTGCCTGGAGTTTGTTTAAAGTTCTGCCTGCCTGTGTAATGATGTCAGTGTGTGTGTGTGTGTGTTCCATCCTGGTGTAACCACTAGTGTGGAAATTGACATCTGCCAACCAGTAATGGTGGTCATACCTCACTGCCACTCCAACTGCTCACAGTCCGGTTCAGCCTGCCACCCCGAGCTCCTGCCAGCTGTCAGGACTGTCACAGCTGCCATCTTATTTACTGCCATAAGCTTTCTTGGCATTGCGGACTCAGATACTGCTGAGATGGCGCCTGTCATTGGCTGTAAAAGGCCCAGGGACGGAAGACTCTGAGGAACCCCAGGAAGGTGAAACATGTTCAAACCACCTGACAGTGGAAGCAGACGGTGTTTGAGTCTCAGAGGTTGTTCTTTGTTGACTGATAAGATTGGACAAGGCACAGTAGGCCCTCCAGAACTCCTATTCAGAACGGTATTAATTGAATGTGTCACTGATGAGGGACAACCACTTGGGCTGTGGCATCTATTCCAAATGAAACAATGGTTTTAAAGTAATTGGTCTGACAAGAAGGCTGGCCAGTCACTGAGGATAAGATGCACCGGTTTCTACAAGAAGCGACAGGAAACATGGCTCCTGTAATAGTTCCAGCTAAGATTTTAAATCTTCCCCTTTATTCATCATGAAACAAGCCCTTTAAAATTCTTTGACTTTAATAAACAGTTAACAATTCTAGACATGCTCCTTTGCTTTTGATGTTTTTTTTTTTATGAACATAAGAGGCTTTTTTTTTTCTTTCTGCTGGTTTAAATGATCTAGTCACAAAAAATTGCAATGAATTCAACAGGGGAAAGAATAGTGAAAAGGGTTAGTTTGACTTTGAACTTCTTTGTGGATCTCACTGTTAGCAAATCTTGATAGAAGGACTGCAATTATGCAGCATAGACTGAAGGTCAATTACATCACCTAGTTAGCACATATTGAGCCAAATTCCCACAGCATGTAAGTGGTTTCTCAGGAGAATGGCTAAATCTGCAAGAGCCAAAAGCATCTAAGCAAATAGTGTTTAGCTAGCCAACACACCTATCCAATAACCTATGTAATGCAGAGGAAAAAAGAAAATAAATGACCTGCTCTAACCCACAATTTGTAGCTAGACAAGATTGTGCCCTTTTGTAATGAAAAAGAAGTACCATTATATGTTACAAGAATATTCTTACAAGTTGTTTTGCAAGTGTTATCATTTGATCTCATAATATTTTAATGTAAGAACTGTCCTCATCCATTTTAGTTATAGAAGGAATGAAGTCCAGTTCTATGATGATGGGTTCTAGATTAACAAGAAAGCAACAATTTTATTCAAAAGTCATTTTCCCACCCATCACAATGACTAATTCTATCTTCAACTCTCTTGAAGTTTTTCCATTCCCATAAAATCACATCTAGTGTTGAAGTTGTAACTAAAGAAGGTTGCAATAAGTTTCAGAAAATAATCTGACACTAAAATAGGTAAAGAGGAGAAGGAGGAGGGACTTATAGTCCTTTCCCTAATACCTTCTCTTATACACTGGAGTTGTCATTGTGCATTACCAGGTGCACAAAGGCTTAAAAGGTGTGTTCTACAGCGATCTGGCCAGATTGGAATGCCAGCTCTTCACATCCACTCTCACTGCATAATCTTAGGACCTTTACATAGTGAATCATGCATCTCCCAATCCACGCTCCACCCCCTGAATAGGTGGATGAGAGGTACGAGCCACCATGTATATTGGGCATAAATATGACTGGAATTAAAAGTTTCTATACTTTATTTGGTTGGGGCATTACGGATGATTGTAGAGAGCTGCGAGAGGCCGCACTTGGAAGATGGCGCCAGCTTCCGCCCTCCGCCTTCCCAATGGCGAGTGCTCTCTGTGGTAAACAACTCCTTCTATGGCTAAGGCAAAGAATCTGGCTTGCTTCCCGCGCACCTGAACCTATTGGTGGTTCCCACGTATCAGGGTTGGCTACCCAGCGGGTACTTAAGGCTGTGGGGAATTCTCCCCGGGGTTGGGGTCAGAAGATTGCTAAAAGGTCCTGAATAAACTGCAGAGAGAAGAGTTCGGTGTCGCGTCTTCCTTGCTGGTCGAGGCAGTGGTGACAGATGATCACTGTTCCAAACCCACCTCTGCACCAAGTTAAGAAGACTCAGCTAAAATAAATGAATAAATAAAGCCAAGTTTCCAAGTGTGGTGATTCAGGTCTGTAATCCCAACTGTATGAGATGGGCAAGTAGTAAACTCAAGTCAAGGCCAGCCCAGAAAGCAGAAATAAACATTAGATGGTACCATAAATAAATAAAACCCCACAAAAACTAAAATCAGTAAGAGCTGGGAGACAGCGGCCGATCTCCTGCCTAGCAAGCACAAGGTACTGATCTCCCACAAAATAAACATATAGGACCTATGTTTCTTTGGGCCTGGCTTACTTCACTTCGTCCCATGGTTTCCCTTACTTGCAGTAACTAGTATATGTCTGAGACAAGCAGAAATGGTCAGATAAGTTGATGTTAGGCGAAATGAACCCCAAGATAAGGACTCAAATGGCTTTTCTTTCTTGCTATTGTTTCTAACATATTTATAATATGATTGTTTTTGTTGCTTTGTATGTCCCTCCACCATGGTATAACCCCTGTTTTCACTGACGATGGTATAATTTGTGGAGGGGAAGAGAAAAAACAAATTGTTTAAATAGAGATAAAGGTGGACCCACTGCAACAATGAGATGTATCAGACATTATGTTGAAAAAAACAAACTTTACAACTTTGGCAGAGGAGGGTCTGGGAGGGCAGGGATGGTAAGGGGAAACTAAGGAGGAAGCAACAATGTTTGGTAAGAAATGTACTCATTACCTCGCTCATGTAATTGTAACCCCTCTGTATGGTATTTTCACAATAAAAAATTAATAAATAAAAAATATATATCATATATTGAAAATGAAAGCATTTTGTAAAAATCTGATCTAAGATAAGCTTTCAGTGAAGTTTAGGTACTATTATGGCCATTACTATTATTATAATTAATAATTAATTCCCATACATTTCATTTCCTAAACAAATAAAGCTCACATGCACATACTTTCTCTGTCCCTAATACTACCGAACCTAAGCTGAGTTCCTCACATTTCATTTGGATTCTTGCAGTGGCCTCTGAGCTGTTTTCCTGCCTCTCGTCCATACTAATCCGTTCTCTAACTCACACAGAATGATCTTTCCAACACATAGATGTGATCCTGTATTTTCCTAGCCTGGCCATACATCTCAATGGCTCTCCAGGGACTGAAGCTGTAACTCTTTAGTGACCAGGTCCATGGATATTTTTCCATAGGACTTTGCTTTTTTTCCCCCAAGTTCCAAAATCCAACACCTGTGGTCTCCCTAACATTGTAAGTATTGTAAGTCTTCATTTCTCTTGCCTAGACTATTCTGTGAAGTAGTGTATCTTAGGAAAGTGTATTCTTTAGTTTAAATTCTAATTGCAACTCACCTCTGCTAGTTTATGAACGCTTCCACTGTTATGTGACTTGCACTTAACTCTTCTATCAAAGTGACACATCTCTTCTTTGCACATGCAGAGCTTTACATCTGGATGCTTTGCTCTTAGCACAGTTCAGTCATACTTGAAGTCTAGGATATGACTTCGTGATCCTTGAATGATAACGTGTATAAAGCTACTGGCATATATATCCCTTCTGATTTTGGTAGTCGAAATCTGAATTGTTAATGAATTGTTAATCCTCCTTGGGAATTAGATGTGACAGACAAAACTAGAGCTTTACTGTACATTCTGAGTTATATCACATCAAACTATAGATAACATATATAACATCATATCATCTCTTATTTCTCAGTATGTCATACATCATGCAACATTGTATATAATATTATACCATGTATCATATTCATCATATGCATTACATCATATTATCTATCAAATCACATATCATATGTCATTATCATATATCATTATATCATACGTCACATTCTGCCTGCTAAAGATGGAATTTAAGATAATAACCAAACTTCTTTTACTTATTTTGAATTTTATCCAGTGACATATTTATTCTATTCAGCCCAGCTTTCACATTCCACTATTTTGAATATTCTTTCCTATTTTGTAGGATTGTAAATCTAACATATGCAACTTTTGAATCACCTCTTCTGTGAAATTTTACCATTAACTGTGCTTTGGATTGACCCTATCCTTCTCTGAGCTTATAAAATTAACTGTGTAATTTGTTTTGATCTCTCATCATTTTCAGTATGATTCCATTTACACATCAGCTATTTCTCTTAAAAAGCTTTTAATCTCCTCATTGGAAAATGCTGTCACAGATCTTTTTTGCATCTCTCAGAGCCATGGCATGGTTCTGACCTCAGTCCAGGTGTTCAATAATAGCATACAGAGTTGAAAAGAAAAACATACATCATGTGATGACTAAGTGCATAATTGCAATCTCTCCGAGTTCACCTTGATGGGTTCCTGTATGATCTCACATGGAATACCTTTTTGTGAGGGCTTCAAGGTAACAGATAATAGATACTTCCTTAACTTTCACTTATAACCATTTCTAGGGGGGAAAAATGAACTAAACTAAAACTTCAGACTGGAGTTTTTGAGGCAGAAGATAATCTTTACTCAGAAAAGCAACACAAAAAACCCTTTTTACCTTGAGTTTTCTAAGGTTAAACTCAAGAGCTAATGTCTTCCTACAACAGAGTTATGAATAAGAAAGCTGTATTATCAAATCTTCCACTTTCCCTTAATAACACTGTTGCTTAACATTCTATTTTTGAATCCTCCTAGAAACAATATCTTATTGGCCAAACTCAATGGCCCAAACTCTGAAGGGTCTCCTCTTTTCTCTGGGAGCCACCAGAGAATTACATGATTAACATCAACAATATGAGTGCAGATCCACCGTTGGTTTTATTCAACTAACTACAATCTACCCTTTGTTTGGGGTCCTGAAGCAAATCTGGAAAGAGAAGTTTCCATTTATTCCTTCATGTCACACATATTAAAAAGTGAAATGAGAAGACATATGTTTGATTATAAGGGTCATTCCCTTACCCATAGGAAATTTAGTCTAGGGTTTTCTCATTAGACAATTTCATACTGTCTAGACTGACCCCTTCCTCTATGACTTTGTTGTAAAAGAAAGTTTTTTAAAGAAGAAAGCCCAGGGCAAAGGTCATTTGAAACAAATTAGAAACTGTCACAACTGTTCTAAGCAACTTGGGAAAACATATAACAAGTTTTACAGTCCATCTTGTCATTTTTCCTTAGGATAACTATCAGAAGGTGGTCAGCTTGTCATAACAGAGGCCAATTAAAATTATATATCATTGTATTTTCCTTTCCTCTGGTGTCAATAATGGGGATCCTTCAGATAGCTCTTTGATAACCACTCCTGGGGATGTTAATTTCCTGACAAATCTATCATCTAAAGTTTACCCTAAAGGAGAATCAGCCTCTGAACAGCAATAAAATAGCGCAAATCTGGGTACATCCATTAGCAGTGTAATTGACAATCTTATAGCCCTATTGTACCATATTCTCATAACCTTATTTATACCTCTGTATCTGATTCCTATGGTGTTCAGTCAGAGATGTGCTAAACTTATGAAGAAATGCATGAATATGTGATATTTCAGACCAGTATTTCCAAAGCTTCAGGATCTCTGTCATCTCTTAATTCTCAGTATGTTGTTAAAAATTGCTTACACACATTTTGACTATCTAAACAATAAAATTTTATTCACTCGCACAGAGAAACATAATGCCCTACTTCGAGTATATCAAGAACAAATAATCATATTTTATAGTGGGAAAAAAGGAAGCAGAAGAAGTCAAAGCTACAAATGCAAAGTTGAGGGTTTACTGGCTTTATATTTATCCAACTAATCATTATATTTTCCCCAGGGACTAAGTACTTACGATCTGAGGAGAACAAGAGTTATCTATTTTTGAATTGTGTTTGACAAACCAAAATGAAGGCTAGTAAAGGAATCTAATTTCCTTACAAAATTAAACTGGATTAAAAAAAATAGCAGAGCCCTCAAAGCATTGGGAGCAGCTATTCACTTTGTTTTGCACTAGTGATGAGCCACGTTAGAAGAGGTGAATTGTTGACAGATGTGAATGCTTGAATGTGAGAACTGCTGTAACCCCAGCAAGTCAGGACAAGGTACACGCTGCCTGTCAGTTCCATCCCATCCAAAGTCAAAAATCATATTGCCATCATAGAGCCCACCACCTCAGAATGTCACAGCATTTGGAAAGACTTTAAAGAGATAACTAGGAAAACAGGATGATTCATAATTCAAATCCTAATCTTCACTCCATGTGCTCTTCAGGAAAGGAGCTTAGGACACAGAGACAGCAGAAATGTCACCAAGGAAAACCTAGTCATGGGAGGGCCTGGAGATACACACAATGGGCCCCAAGAGGAAGGCCTTAGAAGAAACCAAACCAGCTAAAGCTTTGATCATAGACATCTAACTTCCAGACCTGTGACGAAATAAATTTTTGTTGTTTAAGCCATCCTTCTATGCCTTGTCATCCCTAGCAAACTAATAAATTAGAGAGAGCCAAGACCATTAGAAGTCAACACAATGACATCCAAAATGAGACTGAAGAAATCCTATTTGTTCCAAAAACTTATCGCACTCCATATTCATATGTATATATATATATATATATATTCATATACACACATATAACCAGAAGAAAAGAACAGAGAACAGAGTGTGTCGGTATTTGATACCCTGTACAAAAAAAGCACAAATGTAGGCTGTATTTATTGCCTAACTTCTACACTTTCTGTACATGATGGATCATTTCATCACAAGCAGGCACAGTGCTTGCTTAGTCAAGTTATTTAGAGGGGATGGAGTGAGGATTGTTTGCTATTAAGTGCAGGTCTCTTCTTCTTCAAACCAGGGTAATTATACACTCTATGCCTCCATCAGAAAGAATGACATTGTCCCATTTGTTAGAAAATGGAAAGACTTGGAAAAAATTATATTAAGTGAAGAAACATAGGTCCCATGGTTTCCCTTATCTGCAATAACTAGTATATGTCTGAGAAAAGCAGAAACAGTCAGATAAGTTGATGTTAAGTGAAATGAACCCCAAGATAAGGACTCAAATGGTTTTTCTTTCTTGCTATTGTTTCTAACATATTTATAAGATAATTTTTTGTTGCTTTGTGTGTCCCTCCCCCAGGGAATAACCCCTGTTTTCACTGTATTTGATGTTGGTATAATTGTTTAAATAGGGATACAGGCAGACCCATTGCAACAATGAGATGTACAAGACGTTATGTCAAAACACAAACTTTACAACTTAATGTACTCATTACCTTTCTCATGTAATTGTAACTGCTCTACAGTACTTTTACAATAAAAAATACTAAAAAATGAAAAAAAATTTAAAAGGATCAGAACAACTGCCCAAGCATACTGAGTATTCCATATTTGGATTTCCAGCATGGATGTCCATTCTGTGTCTGGACCCTGATCTCTGCAAGGCTTCCTGGTTGGAGCTCTGGTGGCAATTAGGTTTCAGACATAGTCTAAAGATTTTTCTGTTCCTACACTTAATGAGATGTTTATTTCTAGCAGGAGGATTTCTAGTTGCTAACATGTACTTTTGGTGCCAAGTTATTTTTCCTGCCCTTTAATATCTTTTTCAATGTATTGTTTATGCTTTTGCAACAGATGCCCAATTTTATTATACCATTACTTATTATTTTCCCATGTCACACTGGCCCATCAATACAACCTTTTCCAACTCTGAATTATCCCAGATAACAATCAGTGAACATCTTAGGAATTAATTGTATTTATTGCCTTACGTCAGCAATTACGTGTGTCCTACTCACTGCTCGTGAAAGTTCTTAATACCAGAGAGCACAAAGATGGTTAATTCCAGAATCCCACTAGAATCTACAGTCTCACACATTTTTCAAATGAGCCCAGGGAATCAAGCATGACAGGCTGGTTTCTTCTGGAAGAGGACACGGAAGAGAATCTCAATGTCTTAGGAAATAATGTTGCCCAGTGCAAGAAAAGGAAAACAAAATTATGATTGTTCACAGCCCACATAAAATTCAACTGACCCCATGAGGAGCTCAAGCTAGAATAAGCTTACACTTGAAAAGCTTGTGAGACTCTTTTTTTTTTTTTTTGTCAGTTGAGGGGCTTGAACTCTGGGCCTGAGCACTGTCCCTCAGCTCTTCAGCTCAAGGCTAGCTTTCTACCACTTGAGCTACAGCGCCACTTCCACTTGTGATATGGAAGATGGACTTTTATACCTACATCTCCATCAGCTCTATTGGGTAGATCCTGACCGGGGCTAAAGTAGCCTCACACTCCAGGGTGACTGTAACTAGGATGAATGTCATAAGCTAGCACTATACCTTGTAACCGGAGAAACACAAATTTCAGCTAGACAAAAAAGGATGTGTATGTCAAACTTCTAACCTTAATTTTTAAAATATTTGCTATTTAAAGATGACCATGATGATGAGCAAAACTAGCAAAAGGGCTTTTAAAAAATCAGAGCACAGGGCTGGGAAGGTGGCTCAGTAGTAGAGTGCTTGCCTTGCAATGCTTGAGGCCCTGGGTTCGATTCCTCAGCACCACATAAGCAAAAAGAAAAAAGCTGGAAGTGGCACGGTGGCTCAAGAGGGACAGCACCCAGGCCCAGAGTTCAGGCCCCACGACCAGACCCCCCCAAAAAAAAAATCAGAGCACAACAGGATTGAATTAAATGATTCAGAAATGTTTCAGAAGCGTATCTGGCAAAGAAACATGTCAATATGTTTATGACAGAATAATCAGTGGTTGAATTGTTCACCACAGAGGCTTTGACTAGAATAAAGCTCTTATTATAAAATGGCATTTGTCTTGTGGGGGTTACTACTCCTATCTTACAAGAAACGTACAGTGTGATTTTTATTTGACTTAGATATTTTATCCTAACCTAAACCTATGGGATCAGATTCTCTTGATTTTGCTTATCTAGAAGAAAATTCTTGAGAAAATTAACTGTTACCATGAATATAACTGGGAGTTGTTCCTAGAAACCAGAGGCAAGGGTTACAAAAAAATAGGACAGGGAGAGTAAGGAAGGCAAAAAGTTGTACATTATTGAACAGGTGACCATTACGAATAGGTGAGCCTCAATATCATTAGATAACACGGGAACTCAGAGTTATCCTACATGAAGAAACAAGGAAAATAGTCTTCTGACTGGTTGCAGCAAGAGTTGTTCCTAGAATCATTGCTGTCTCTAGCACTTCTGGTTTGACTGAATGTAACAAACTACACATACACACACACACACACACACACACACACACACACACATACACACACGTGTGTGTGTGTGTATATATATATGTATATTTAAAGTACTTACATGGAGAATTGCAAGTGTCTTTGATGTAGTAAACACAGACTACAACAGTGTGAGTTTTGAGTGGCTATAAATTTAGTCATGATATCTGCTCAACAGAAGTTCCAGAAAAGAAACCAGAAGTTTGACTTTATACTATGTTCCTTAAAGAACATTTATGAGAAGTTCAGAAAACAACACTGTATTGCATGCCAATGAAAAGCTTCACAAATATTAGAAATGGCCAATAGAAAGATATTTCCCCTGTTGGGAACCAGGTTGTCACAGAGCTTAGGAGAGACATGTGATACAAGAAAATGACCCCAACAAAACCACCCCAAAGAATTCCATAACCATTCAATAAGCTAACAGTTTGAGGTAACTTTGAAACGGTATTCTGAGAAATTTGAAAACATTATGATTTAAAGATGCTATCATTGTTATTGACATACTCCATGAGCTTACAAAGATACTAGAATTCTTCTGGGCACTTGTGGGTCATGCCTGTAATCCTAGCTACTCAGGAGGCTGAGATCTGAGGACTGAGGTTCCAAGCCAGCCCAGTCCAAAAGTCTGAGACTCTTCTCTCCAATTAATCACCAGAAAACCAGAAACAATACTGTGGCTCAGAAAACAACTCAGCAACAGCACCTGGACCAGAATTCAGGCTGCAGGACTGATACATACATATGTACATACAGACAGACAGACAGACACAGACACACACACACACACACACACACACACACACACACAGAGAGAGAGAGAGAGATACTAGAATTCTAAACCTCGTATCTATTAGGTGTTTCTAGGTTTGGCATTTTTTCAATACACTTTGAATAAAAAGATACTTTAGAGAAAGGATAATTACAGTGAAGATTGCCTGAAGTAATGAAGCCAGACTCTTTCAGATGTTGACTGTGTTATCTTTCAGTGCTCACGATGGAATTAATAGCCAAATGTGAGAGATCACAGTGAGTACTTTTCAGGCCTTCATGAACAGGCTCAACAACAATGGGGCTATAAACACTGTCTCAGAAACATTACAATTGTGTCCAGTCTTAGGCCTAAATTATGATACTGCTATTCCTAATGATCTATCTTAAAATCAAGTTTGAAACAAAAGAGTAGGGAGAAATCAGATTGTCGACTGTACACAAGGTTGAAATGTAATAATTACTATTGATTTTTTCTTATAGTTGTGCTTTCTTAGGATCTTTCTACCACTCTCTAGTTTTCCCTTTGAAAGTGACAATGATATTCTGAACTTGCTGAGCAAGGAAAAAATTAGGCAGGACCTTAGAAATCAGTGTAAATCACTGGGTTTGGTTCTAAGTATACTTTATGTATAGATTATTTGTACCAAAGTATGACACATCTTAGAACAAAAAGGTCACTCTCGAGAATTAGAGAGTGTTTGTCCTTCAATCCGAAGACAAACTAGCAAGAGCAAAACAACCAAATTTATTCATTACATTAGCATCCTAGTTATAAAACAGGGGAATACTCAAAAAAAAAGAAAAACAAAAAAATAGATAATGTAAAACTCAGGCTAATACACACCACCTTCAATGTAGAACTGTAATTTTGTTAAGAAATGACAGGACAGGGAAAAGTACTTTTACATCTTCAAATATAACATGCTGTAGGAAAGTAAATTTATGAAAGGAGGTTAATGGGGTAAAAGTTTGTTTGGGTTCCATGTCTGGGTTAATAAGAGTCTAAAATCATCACCAGTAAAGGAGAATTTATCTCCTGTCTTTAGGCAGAAAAGGAATTTTCCTCTGTTTCCTGCTTCTTAATGTCCTTCAGCATAATTCTTTTTCCAGAAAGGTTTATTTTGAGATGGTATAACACTGGTGTCCTACAGTGATACTTTTGGGTGTCTGGTTTCTAATACAAGCATGAACTACAGCACTCTGTCATAATCCAGGCAATGCAAGGCAGGCGTTAATTACGGAATAAAATTTCATGAAGTTCCATAGGAAGATTGACAGACCTCACCGGTGAGTTGATAAAGGGACAATATTTGGATATTTGATGAGTGTTAACAAGCTCTGTCATAGCTATTACTCAAGAATGAAAGCAAAGATTATATTTTTTGAAAAGTCAAAATTAAAAGGAAACTTAGACAGTTATGTGATATTTTCTGCCTAACACTCATGAAATGTGACTGATCTATAGAATCAGAATCAAATTAAAACACAGAAATTAAGTCACATAAAAATGTCACGGAATGAGCAAAAATCAAACCTTCTAAGCTTCTAGTATTGCTCAACAGAAGGATAATAATATGGGTTCCTTTCAGTTTTTGTTATAAATGCAACCTAAAATGCATTAATTTTTTAAAATAATGTATAATTTTCTAAACTGAAAAAAATCAAACTGAAAAATAGCAAGGATTAACTAGATAAGAATAGTGGGAAATAAAATATAATAAAAATGTGATGGTAATTATAATAAGTGTTAATTGACTAAATTTAATTAGAATTCAAAAATAGATTCTATTCAAAGAAAACAAGCTGGACATTGTAAAACATGACTATGAGCTCAGCACTCAGGATTCTGAGGTGAAAGAATCACAAGTTCCAAGCCAGCCTGTATTACACAGCAAGCCCTCATTTTATAATATAGATAAATGAATACAGTGACAGCATTTTTTTTAAAAAAAAAAAAGCTCTCCAGCAACACTTTACAAGAAATACAATTCATAATTACAAAAAGGGCTTGAAAGAAAACAGAATGTGCAAAGTATTATACAAATATATGGTCCAGAATATCACTAGTGTATAAAATCAAATAATACTTTAAAATTATACATGCATATACATATATATATTTATGTTAAGTATTTTTTTAATTAAATCTTAATTGGATCTCCAAGACTATGGTTCTCCACATGCATGTGCTTGGCATGTAAAATTGCCAAGTGTAGAAAATAAAAGTGAACAGTATTAGGAGAAGTCAACAAATTAATGTTATAAAATTTGAGAAATAAAGACAGCCACCAGCGGCTCATGCAAGATCTGAGGCTCATACTTTGAAGCCAGCCCAGGCAGAAAAGTCCCCATTAGATTTTTATCTCCAATTAACCACTCAAAAAAACAAAAAAGGAACAGCGGCTCAAAGTGGTAGAGCACTAACCCCCCACTAGTAATGGAGCTCAGGGACAGCACCCAGGCCCCGGAGGTCAAGCCCCATCACTGACAAGGGGGAAAAAAAGAGTTTATAGCTTTGGTTCTTGAAACTCAATTCTTATTTCTTTCTGGTTTTTTCCTGTATTTTCTTTATGTCTTTTTTCTAGTCATTTAAGATCAGGTCAAATCTTAGCAGCTAACAAAACATTTTGCTCTAGAAAAGGTGATTCCACAGGGCTCTAACTTGTATTGCTCATCTCAGCATCATACGGAGTGGCCCGAAGGATGGATGCTGTCATCACCTGATGGCTTGACAATTTCCATAGTGGAAAACTGATGTTGTTGTTCACTAGAAACCTGTAGTTTGTGATTGTGGTCACAAAGTTCAGTGAGGCCTGAAATCTTCAGGACATGTGCTGTGTACCAGAGGTCAGAGAAGGAGATGGAAAGTGAGAAGCAGGGATGTGACATCAATTTGTAGCCTCGCCTGAACATGCATTATCATTTTTCTGTTGCCATCTATTTGATATAGTAGTTACAAAAGTCCTGGCCAATTTTAAGTGAAGGACAAATCATCGCTAATCTCTGCCTTCTGAGTAGGAAGGAACATGTCCAGAATATCATATAGGAATGGAAATATTTCTATGTTTTCTATTCACAAAATAGAATGTGCTGTGCTATTATAAAAAGAATACAGGCAAAAGAGGAATTTTATCATGTTGACAATTACTGAAACTTAACTCTGCTTACTTATCTTACTTTGCCCTGGCTATCTTGAGTAACAGAGGACTCCTGTTTTAAAAGGTAAACCATTTTTTAAACCACCAGGCCTGTTCAGCTGCCTAAAACTTATTATCCAAAGCAATTAACTACTATCAGAAGCAGTGCTTTATATATTGATAGGTGGAAGAAATTGAAAAAAAAATGCAATTGGAATGGGAAATTAACATAGCCCTTTTGGTAATTGCTTTCTATGGGGCTTTTCTCTGACAGCTAAGACCCGAGACTAGTCAAGAGCTTAGGTAAGATTGTAAGATGCTCTGTAAAACTCATACAGCTAATTTCAAATGTGGCATAAAGTTAGTATTTCATTTCAAAACAAAGTTTTGAAATAAGAAAACACCAGTGTAAAATTACATTGTTTCTATTAGCAATGTACTAGAAAAAAATTGTCTGTTCATTTTCCTGCCTTGCTTTCTTCTTTCAAGTGACAGTATATTTTAATTCATCTTCAGTCACAATCCTAGTGACAATGGCACCACGTTTATGTTTCATCCACAGCATGCATTGACTATATTATGGCTGCTTAAAAATGAGTATAATTGCTTAGTGAAGAGTTCTTGTAGTAAATGATATATATTGCAAAAAGAGCTGGGCTATCAAAGTGTGGCATAGTAATAATTAAGTTTATACAAGCAGAAATAAAATGGATTTGTCCATTTTGTTTGATGCATATATTCAGTTACAATCTTAGCCATTTCATTTAAAATAACTTTTGTTATTTTAATATAAGTTGCATTTGACAACGTATCAGCATATAGAAAATAATAATCATACATGGAGGAAATTCACTGAAGTCTAATTCTCAGCTCGGGCTTTAGTTTTTTTTTCTGGTTCTGTATACCAGAACTATACCAACCTATGAAGCAGAAAGTAGGAATGTGAGACCTATGGAAACCATCTCTGTCTTCTTTGGTGTATTGCTGGTATTTTGTTCTAAAGATCCTCATCCAAATGCTCACGTGGCTGATGCACCTGTCAGGCCATTTCACTCGCCTACCTGACTGCAGCTACAGCATCAATTCAAGTTCTCATTAATTTCCACCATTACTTTGCACCCAGTCAACCTGAGAGAAAACTAAGAGTAGATGACCGAATCACATAAACCAGACCAAAAAGAGCAAAAGAATTGCCTATCATCCACCTAGGCAATTACCATTAATAGAGTATGTTTTAATTAATCCCTCCAGGATATAACGAAAGTAATAATTCAGTAGAGATGTTGTTGAACATGTCTGTGTTGCTGCTTATACTGTGTCCTAAATAACTGTGGTGTTTTATTCCATTTCTATCTTAAGTAGATGAGTGGATCAAGAAAGTGTGGTACATATATACAGTGGAATTCTATGCTTCCATCAGAAAGAATGACACCACCCCATTTGTTAGGAAATGGAAAGACTTGGAAAAAATTATATTAAGTGAAGTCACCCAGTCCCAAAGAAATTTAGGTCTCATGGTTTTCCTTATTTGCAATAATTAGTACACATATAGGATAATCTTATCAGATGAGCTGAAAACCTCAAAAGCCATGTATATATGACCATATAAGATGATGCTAAGTGAAATGAACCCCAAGATATGGACTCAAGAGGTCTGTCTTTATTGTTATTGTTTTATTTTAAACAGCACTATGTGATTTTATATTTGGTTGTGGTTGTTGTTTCCTTTGTATGTTCTTTCCCCTATGGTATATCCCCTATTGTCACTGCACTTGATTTTGGTACCCTGCATCTTGTATAGACATATGTCTAATCTGGGGAAGGGAAGGGGAATAACAAAATGCTGAAACAAGGACACAGGATGACCCTTTGCAACAAAGATACCCACAGGACAGTATATTGGAAACAATCTTTACAACTTTGGGCTAGGGGTGGGGGGACGGGGTGGGAAGGAGTGTGGGAGGCGTGGGAAGAAAGGGCTAGTGGAACAACAACAAGGAAGGGAAGGAGTAAAATGTTTGACAAATAACGTACTCATTGCCTTACTCATGTAACTGTAACCTCTCTGTACAGCATCTTTACAACAACAAAAATTAAATTAAATTAATAAAGATACACTTACTAGTGCAAAAATCATGTTTTATAATTCAATTCAATGGTATGTGTTACACTAATTATAATCAAGTATGAGTTTTACATATAAATTATCTGAAATAGTTAAGAGCTGAGTCTGCTCTATTAGTCTCAGAATTAAATATGCCTTCTGACAAAGTCATTCACAGAGGTATCAAAGAAAATATCTCATAATAGATTTCAATGTTAGCTTAGAAAATGTTAATAACCCTGGATGACTATGTTATACTGTTTTTGTTTGTTATCTGTGGGAGGCTTAGAGCCCCACAAGAACTATGCCTACGTAAGGAATATGAGTAATATTTCATTTTTATCAAGGTATCTGATGGACAGAGCCAGCAAGCAGTGCCCCACGTGAGAAAATCAGGAATCTACAGCAGCAAACAGTACATCAGAGTGTGTGCAAACGAATCCAAATGAAAACTGTTCATCGCCAGGTCAGCGGCAGCAGTGCCATGTGTTTTATATGGAATTTGATCATTTTATAACTCAAGCACAATGAGCTTGGGAACTGGGAGGGTAAATATGCATAAATATCGCTTTGCTGAGATGATGAGAGCCTATGAACTCACTAGAAACATGTTTACAGATGCCCAGGTAAAAGGGGCACTACAGGAATGGCACAGGAAAAGCTTACTTTGTCTGAGAATATATTTTGATTTACATATTCTTCACAAATTAAAACTTTAAGCTCAATTCCACCGTCACCAAACTCTCCTAAGCAATTTCAATAGATTTTGGTGAGTTTGCAGAATGACTGGGAAATACAAGTTCTCATTGTTATCAGAGATGATAAAGTTTCACAAGTCATTTTTAATTTAAAGTGGTTAAGCCCAAAAGGGCATATTCAGTGATGAAGTTTTTGTTTAGAATCTCATCATCTAGTAAGAGCAAACAGACAAACATATCATATACCACATAGCAACAGTGTTAAGGGAAAATTAAATTCCTGTGGACTGGGTTACAGCCTATAAATGATGGTTAAAATGTCTTCTTTGACAAGGAACTAGCTTTGTAGTGGTTTGAAGGAAGCAAGATAGTAATTGAGGGGATTACCTAAATGTTACCAGAATGTTCCAAGCCAAGGAAGATGTTGGGCTAGTGTTCTGAAGTAGAAAGAAAAGTGACCTGTGTAAAATCAGTAAAGTGGGTCAGTAGAGCTAAACGAAGTAAGCTGCAAGGTGGAAAGAGAGTTAATTGGGTCCAGAACACAAAAGATTTGACTCCAAATGACACTGGCAGCCATGTGGGATTTTTTAAAAGCACAGTGAGTGTCATGTATAACCGTTAGCAGGATCGCCCAGGCTGGCTGTGGAGGAATGACTTCAGGTGACAACCAGTAAGACAGAATCAAGGACATCGTCTTGCGGCACTAGCCTTAAAGGTACCTGAATGGGACTGGTGGTAAAGATGATAGAAAGTGGTCACATTTGCTGTATATCAAGGAGAGAACTCAATCTTCATACTAGCTGGGCCTGGTGGTTCATGCTTGTAATCCTAGCAAGTGAAGAGGTAAAGACTGGAGGTGTAATAGTTCAAGCCCAGTCAAGCCCAGTCAACCAATAAAAAGGCAGGTGAGTGTATAATGCTCTTACTATTTGCATGCACACAGGAAGAGACACTTAATGGCCCAATGGAACACCAGGCAAGTATTTTCTGCTTTGTTACACGTCTCTTCTTGTTTCCCATTGTGCTCTTATTCTCCCAGCAGAGGAAATGGTACCACTCATTGAAACCCTGCCGTGCCTTCACATCTTCTAATGAGGCAACAATGATCATTCTAGACATGGTAAAACAGAGAAGGGACAGCACTCTGTCTTTGGGTCATCCCAACTGCGGCTGATTTAGGAATGACTCCGGCAAGCCCCAGACTCTCAGGGCTTGTACCCAGTTCATTTTCTCACAGCAAGCAGCATGTGTGTGGCTGAGATGTTATGAGATGCAGTGGAGTGATGGAGAACGGGGAAAGAAAGGAATTCGAGGGGAAAAATGTAAATGAAGTAAAGGTAATGGCCAGCATTACCAAGCTCTGTTGCTTTCAATAACACAAATGCTTTCAAGAAGATGAATATCTGGGACAAGAGAAAGACAGCCCAGATACAAAGTAATAGACCGACTGTATGGACAACTGATTCTATTATTTCCAATAGGCTGAATCAGAGAATCTGTTCAAACACAGTCATACCTTGTAATAATACTCAAAAGGAAGGAATATATAAGACAAAACTGAATTTAACTTTTTCAAATTTAATATATTTTCATATTCTTTCACATAAACTCCTAAAGATGCAGACTTTCACAGGTAAAGTTATGCACCTGATAAATAGCATTTATGTCATGTTTTTTAAAAGTCATTGAATTAGCATGATTGAAACCTAAAGGCAAAGATATAAAATTCTTTCAATCTGACAATTACTTTTATTAAAAGAAAATCTGTCACTGAAATTCTTTTCATTACCTGTATCTACAGAATTATGAAAAGAACCAATAATTACTAAGATCTATTACAATGAACTACTCACGACTAATAACTCATGCTCTATTTTACTTTATATGATGATGGGTATTTACAAGATTTTATTTAACTTGCTTTTCTCAGATATCAGACATATAATAATAGTTTTATTTTATTATAAAACCATTTCCCTTACGTAAAATGTTTCTTAAGATTAAATCCAGAAAGAGAAATATATTTTAGAGGATATTTTCAAATGTAGTCTTAAAAGTTATTAATATATTTTGAGATACCTCTCTATACTTATCACCATAGAAGCAAACACTGAGAGGCCTAAGTATCCAGAAAAAAAACCAACACTGCGAAATATCTGCACTTTAGTTTTCATACTTGCTAAATGAGGAGAATAAAAGTTCAGTTTTTTAATAAGTTCTTTATTGTGAAAATACCTTACAGAGGGGTTACAATTACATGAGCAAGGTAATGAGTACATTTCTTATCAAGCATTGTTGTCTCCTTTGTTTTTCCTCTACCATCCCTTCCCTCCCATCTCTACAACTACATTCCCCACCAGAAAACCAGAAGTGGCTGTGGCTCCAAGTTGGTAGAGAGGTAGCCTTCAGCAAAAAAGAGCTCAGGAACAGTATCCAGGCCCTGAATTCAAGTCCCAGGACTAGCAGAAAAAATAAGGAAATAAATAAATTTGTAGAATTGTGCCTCATAAGTGTAAGGCAACTAATGTTTTTAAAACAATTAAGTTTGACAGCACAGTGATTCAGACACATACTATACTTGGAAATTGCCAAAAAATAGAACTTGCCTACTCTGTTCTCACCAATAGTGAGAATGCATATTCTTCTGAATTTTGCTATTCTTTCCAAAGTGGAAGCACTGTTCAACACTGGAAAGAGTTTATAGAGAATACAAGTTGTGGTGCTATTATTGAAAGTGGTAGATTAGGGATGATAGGTTCTGTCTCTAGAGAAAAAAAAAAAACCATTCATTGATTTTAGTGTACGTTCTCATAAGATCAAGCAAAGTCTGCCATGTTCCTGAAATCTCCTATCAAAGTGTAACTTGAGAGTTGAAAAAAGAAAATATTTATACTATTGGCTCAATAAATATTTTCTTTGTTTACTAAATGCTTATTTACTTATCATGAAAACAACAGTTTCACCTGGTTCACAGATTCACTTGAGAAATCCAATGGAAACCAACAATTATCAGTACCTTCACTTCTGCGCATGTATACAAAATTGTACTTGAAATTTTCAGAGGGATTTAATCCATTTGAACTTCAAAGAAGGTTGATTTTTCTTCAGCAATCACTGAGAGTTTCCATCATATTCAATAATGCTCCAAATAGTGAGGACATACAAAGAAAGAGGCCCTGCCTGCCATCCCTTGTCATAATACCATACAATATACACGGGGGTGGGAGCGAAGAGAATGTTGCCACATCGAAGAATGTTAACTGTTCATTCTTTGACAAGGAATGACTTCGAATGAATAGGAAGACTGAATGGAGCAAGTGAATTGAAAAAGGAGATGCAAAGTTTATCTTTTCCCTTCTGTTTTTTGTCTCTTCTTGCTTCTCCCCCCCTCGCATAAAATGTTAGGTACGTGTGAAATCTAACTTTTGTTTAGAAGAGTATGTTATAGCGTATAGTCAAGCCAATAAGCATTTTTGAGTGCCTACCATTTGTAAAGCGCTACGCGAGCTTCTATAAAAACACAAATCTAAGTATTTCAAAGCCATCTTTTATTTCCATCCTTTCCTATGCTTTTATAATCACATGTTCTCTCTCGCTGAGCACTTGCCTTTGAAAAATGATATTTTAACACTTGACTGTCTCCTCAGCAAAAGTCATCTTATTGAAATAATAAAGCCGACTGGATCCTGCTGAGCCTGATATTCTGAGAGGAAAGAGAGAAAACAAATAAAGACTTGCCTAATGTTGATGAGACAAACAAACAAAATGTCAAGAAATAAGTAGCCCAAACTCTGTGTGTGTGTGTGTGTGTGTGTGTGTGTGTGTGTATGTGTGTGTGTGTGTGTTTCTCTTCACTGGGGCTCTGAACAAAAAATGAGATGGTGATGTTCAGATGAGGAACTTCCACCAGCATATCATTCCTGCATTTGAGTTTCACCATTTCTCATTTGGGACCTAATTTCGCTGTGTCACTAGAAGGTAGAGGAGTAGACTGAAGGAGACAATACAACAACAGAGGCAAAACAACAGAGAAGCCTCATCTTTGGGACTTGTTTAGGATTGGGTGTGTTTCTATTACAAAGAGAGAGCGCTAAAGCAGACCCAGTAAATCCCTGACATATCTCTAACGGGTTTTTACCTGGAAAGGAAAGGGAGAAGCCCAGATGATAATATAATCATAATAAAAAGGAAAGGCCAGCAGAATAACAAATAACCACACACCGTCACTTCGGACTTACTCCGCCACAGCAGAATACACTTTAAAAAGCAGTAATAAACAATAAAAAGCCAGGCGTGGTGAAAAAAGAGAGAGAAAGAGAGAATCTTCTCTGCAATAAAGGCAGTCAATAAAGAAGCTCTCTCATTTAAACATCAAATGCGCATTGTTTTGCAACACCTGTTATTCAGCCATAATAGCTTTCTTAACCTGTCAAAGTGTTTAAGCTGAGGAAAAGAAATGGGCCTCCAGCTGTGCAGCTCTGTGGAGAAAGCCTGTGCACAGCGATATTAGTTTAATGAAATGTGTACAGATTGTAATTGTGGTAATAAGAGGGCAATTCCCTGAGGTGCCTGAGGAAGGCGGTGAGCTCAGCCAGGCAGAAAACAGAAGCTTGCGGGGAGGAGAGCAAAATATGGCCTGGTGAAGGGAGAGACAAGAGAGTGACTGGAAACCTCAGGCAAAGAGAATCCTTCCAAGTCTGCAAGGGGTTAAAAATCCTCGCCTGGCAGCACTGCTGACCCACAACTAATCCAAATCAGTGTTTGCTCACTGCTGCCCAGGAAAGGAGGGAATCGGCTCCTGGGTTGGCGACAAGATGACCACGACCTCTGGGAAACTCATATTCAGAGGGAGAGACAATGAATAATCCAAACGAAGGGAGGGGTAAAGGAAGGGAGAAAATGGGGGAAAAATACATTGCAAATCAAACTGAGCCTCTGCTTTTTTTGTTTCTTTGTATATACTGAGGCATCATCCAGAAAAGAACATTGTTGCGAGGCAGTTCAGAGAGAAGGAGTCATTTCTGTCACTTACTGATAGAAGATGTGTCACTATTTTAAACTTCCCTAATGCGTTCCAAGCTGGAAGAGCTGAAGCCGAGACCTCACGGGGAATCAGTGCCATGTTAGGAAATCTCAGGCATTGATTACACATCCCTGGAGGCCCAAGGTAAAGTCTGGGAGTTCAGACCTCCTGAGGTCTCAATGGGTGACCACCTCCCACACTTTTGTGAGGTTTCACCTCTTGGCATTCAGGTTCTTACAGTGAATAGCAGAGAGGAGTTTTCTTGCTTTTCATCAGGAAATAAACCAGAACATTTTTCTTTAAACAAACTTACATGGTGAAGTGATGTTCCCTGTGCTTTGTGTTTCTGACCAATCAGAAACAGCCCCTCAGAGGTGAACTACCTAACCCCACACCAGCCTCCTACAACATTGTTGTTCTTAACAGCATCTACCTTCTGGGAAAATGGTTTCATAAAAGCCTAATCTGTTTTGTCACAATTTTACATACTTGAGGGCAGGAACTATCTAACTACAGAACCATTAACCACCAAAGGAGGGACAACAATAATAAAACACACTTGTGAAGTTCAGCATCCTGAGGCCCCGCCCCCAGATCTAGTCCTAGGATTACAGAATACTTCCCATGCCCCTCCTCCCCTTTAGCAGTGCTGTGGTTTGAACTCAGGGCTTGAGCTTGCTAGACAGGCCCTCTACGAGGCACTTGAGATGCATCTGCAGAGTTCCACATCCCTAGAGTTCGTCCTGCATCTTAACAGTAACTAAAACTTACTGTGCTTTCTTTTACTCAGCCCTGTGTGTCTGGCTATCAGGAAATTATTACAACAAAGTATATTAAAAGCTAGTGTGAAAAGATTGATCCAGCATTAGAATCAGACTCAGATATAACAGTGCAGAAAAAAAAACGCCCTGATAAAAAGAGCAAAATATGTTTTAAAAAAATAGTACACCTACAAAATAAGAGAGGTATCAGAAAAGGTCTAACGTACACATGATGATAATACTAGATGTAAAAAAGTGAAACAGGAAAAATATTTGTATCAATTATGATTGAGAATTTAGGATGTTAGATACCAAATCATAGATCAAAAAAATAATTGAAAACAAACCATGTAGAAGAAATGCTTATTTATAGAAAGTTATACCTAGGCATATCATTTTCAAACTAGAGAAAATGAAAATAAAGGAAAAACTCCTGAAAGAAATAATGGGGAAATAACCTGCTTATTTAGGAACAAAGTTAAGAAGTCTCTCTAACTTCTCAGACACTATAGACGCCTTCTCATTATAGGGGAGAAAAAATGAGATAATCGTTTAAAAGGAGTAAAAAAGTATTTTGGTCCACAGTTTCGGAGGTTTTCATACCTAGTCAACTGTATTCCTCAACATTATCCTTCAACACAGATGGAGAAACAAAACTTCCTCAACCAAAAGTAAGTACATTCATCATCAGTCAAGTTACTTTATGAGAAATGTTTAAATAAGCTCTTCAGAGAAAAAAGAAGACGTTCCAAACACACAGAAGGAAGGTAGCTCAGAGGTAGAGCAATTGCCTAGTATGCACAAGGCTCTGGGTCTGATTCCAGCACAAGAAGGAAGAAAAAGGAAAATCCAAGACACAGCCACATAAAGACTGGCAGAACATTGGGGATGCAGAAATTGAAAGCGAATAAAAATATTCATTGCTCTTAGGTTTAATTGAACTGATAATTAAGAATTTATTTAGGGTTGGGAAGATGGCTTAGTGGTAGAGTGCTTACCTAGCATGCATGAAGCCCTAGGTACCACATACACAGAAAAACCCAGAAGTGGCGCTGTGGCTCAAGTGGTAGAGTGTTAGCCTTGAGCTTAAGAAGCTCAGAGACAATGCCAAAACCCTGATTTCAAGCCCCAGGACTGGCAAAAAAAAAAAAAGGAAAAGGAATTTATTTAATAAGCAAGCTATAATATATGTGTGCGTGCATATATATGTGCTTAGGTATGTTTTTGTATACAAACGAGGCAACACATTAAAAATAAGCTTAAAATGATATTTGGTTTATAAATAAAAGAGAGAAACAAAAGTAAAAGAGAAAAAGTCAAATACTCAATTTAAACAAGAATGGGAAGGAAATTTTTTGCAGATGACAAGATGTCAGTGTAAAAACTAGGAAAAAATAATCAACAATATTCTCCTGTAACTAGTAAGTAACTTATAGAAAGGTTTCAGGATAAAAGATTAATAATTCCTATATACCAGGAATTAACATGTACACATTTAAATTAAGGACACATATACAAACTGTGGAAGTGGCTCACTTGCCTAGAATGTGAGAGACCCTTGATTTTATCACCAGCACCATGTGCACAAAAAATCCATTTCTATTAGTATCCCGAAACATGAAATTATTTTATCTAAATCTAACAAAATATGTATAAAATCTACATGCGGGAAATTATAAAGTTGAAACAAAAGTAACCAAAAAACTATATAAGTTGCAAGATGGACATGTTTATGATCAGATTTCATAACTGGCAAAAATGTCAATGTTTTCAAACAACCCACAGATTCAATGTAATCTCAAATAACATACCAGCAAGCCAATGTGTGGCTATTCAAAAGCTGATTGTAAAGGTTATACAGAGAGATAAAACTCTCACAGTATCTGAAACAAATTAAGTTGGAGAAAAAACAGTACCTGACTTCAACTCCATACATTTTCTAAAGAGTTGGTAAGTGGGTGTCCTGATGTCATTTTCTCATCTAATCCTCTGTCTAACACTGCATCATGAATAATATTACCATGTTGTTTTTCTTTTAAGGGATCATTGATGAGAAAATCAGAGTTTTGAGGGGACAAGTTGATTTGCAGGTAAAGACAGTGACTGAGCAATAACTGATTTGAGCTGTCACCACACTATTGTACTCTGGAAAATCAGTCATAAAATGGTTTGCAAAGCTTTGTTAGATGTTGTTAAGTAATTTTGAGGTTCTTAATATATTCACAAATCAAACTTTTTCAGCTAAGTATATTAAATGCATGCTTTCTCCTATTGCTATAATAGTGAAACTATTTTTTTCAGACTACCTTATAGAATTTGTCAATAACTTTATATGATTTCTCAAAAAAAATCTTCCAATTCAAGAATTCTATAGTTTTATTTATAGTTGCTCACTCACTCGCTCTCTCTGGCTGTGTGTGTGTGTGTGTGTGTGTGTGTGTGTGTGTTCGTGTGTGTGTGTCTGTGTGTGTGTGTCCATGTGTCCGTGTGTCCAAGTACAGGCTACTACTCGGGCTTGAACTCAGGACCTGGGGTCTGCTGTTTTTTTATTCAAGCTCAGCACTTGAGCCAGAGCTCTATTTCTGGCTTTTTGCTGATTATTTGGAGATAAGAATCTCACAGACTTTCCTGCCCTGGCTGGCTTCAAACCAGGATCCTCAGATCTTAGCCTCCTGAGCAGTTAGGATTACAGGCATGAACCACTGGCACCCAGCTTCTCTTCTCTTTGACCACCTCTTAAGCAAGCTAGTTCTGTTCCTTCTATATGAAATAAAAACAGAGCTATGAGGAAGATCTTGATGGATATTTGCACCAGTAACAAGAAAAGAACAATGCAAAATCAAAGTGCTTGTTTCAGAAACATAGTAATAGGTTAATTTAAGTAATCAGATCAGATTACATGATCAGTTGGAAAACCATGAACGATTTCCCTCACTTGAGATATACTTTTAAATCATGATCAAATAAGTCAAAGAATTTAGCCAGTATGCCACAAAATGTAACTGGAGCTCAGTGAGAGAATTCTATCATTGACTTTTCCAAACTAACCCAAGTTCTCTGGACCCAACTTTGTAGACTTTGTAGATGCTACATTCTCTCGCTTTGTGAAATAAATTTTAAACCAATTAAGTTCAAAGCAGCTAGGCATAAGCGGACTAAAAACGTTTTATCTCTGAATCGTGTTATTTCAGTATTAGATGGGAAGGTTTCTGAGAGCCGCCCAGCAGAGAATTCCTACTGTGGGATGACATGGCAGCCTTTCATCATCTGTGCCTTCTCTGAGCCATGATACCATGTGGAGCCTCCTGACTGATTGGACGTGACACTCCGTCACCAAGCCAGATGGACCAGCTGCAAGCCTCCACCGCAAAGTCACCCATCATACGGCAACCCAGAGGTTAAAAATGCTTCATAAGAAATGTACTCATTACCTTGCTCATGTGATTGTAACCCCTCTGTACGGTATTTTCACAATAAAAAAGGTATTTATAAAAATAAAAAAATAAAAACACCATATCCCCCCCCCAAAAAAAAATGTCCACTGTTTTTGAGGACAAATGTATTTGAATTATCCAGGTCACCTTTTCCAAATATAAGCCAGTGACTTTGAATTTGATCAGTGTTTTGAATGTTAACACCATTCTAGGTCCTTCTTACATGTGTGCCTTTTTGGGGGTTGCTGTTAACATTAACATTAAAAAGGTCTTCTACCTCTTTATTAGTAAAGCCAAAAAGATAAAAATTCCAAACTGGGCGGGGTCAATTCGGGGTTTTTTGTTTGTTTAAGTAGAATAGAATCATTGCTTTCTGTTTTATCCTAATTAAATTTGTAAGGAAAAGGCAATTTTCCTCAATAACCTGCGTAGTGGCTTGTATTTTGGTGTGCCTCTGCTCACTTGTATGGTTGTTAACATTTGCTCCTTGCTTCCAGGGAGTCCTACCTCTTCATATTGCCACAGGAAAAAAGTCTGCCTAGGGATTAAGCAGATACAACCTTATTTCTATGGTTTAGTAGACATTATTCAAATAGGTCAATCATTCTGAGAAGAAATCCTGACCTTCGTGCTTATCGGGTAAAACGAATTTGAACGTTGGCTCTCCTATCAGCGCATACATTCAGTGGTCCCCAGCTCAGCGCAGAGAGAGGACACACCATGTTCACTGGTCATGCAAGGCCTGGAGGAACAGAAATGACCTCATGCTGAGTAGCTGAAGGTTTCTATCTACATGCCTTTGCCTCTGTCCTTCTTATCGTCATTCTCATTTGGTATCTAAACCCCAAGATGGTGAAACTATTATCTTACCTCATCCTCTTCAATTAGAAAAGTAAAAGGGATCAACTTTGGGTTAATATATTTGAGGTGCACTTTCTCAAATATCTAAGCCATTCATCTAACAAAAGTAACCAGGATTTCTGGTACTTTTTATTAGAAAGAACATAAAACTGAATTGAATAGCATGATGGCAGAAGATCTTAAATTTCATGTAAGCAAAATCTCCTAAAAAAATACCTCTACAAAAGATCAAGTCTAACCAAGCTTATCTTGAAAAGGATTTAGTCTTTGCTCTATTCTTCCACATGTCCTTTGTCTACACGAATACTACTGAGAAGTAAAAGGCTTAGCTCCTGATCATTTGCAGAATGAGTTCCGCTCATAATATCATATTTTGCTGTCAGTAAATGTTATTAAGGTAAGTATTCTCTATTTTTTTAATTCGACTCTGGCCTTCAGCTTCTGCTGAGAACTTAGGGGGGAAAAAACAAACGTATGAACTACCTATATTAAAAGAACCTCCTCTATGAGAGTCCTGCTTCTTAGAGCTCTGCAGTTTCATTCAAGCTGTTCAAGGTTAAGCATCTATTCATGCTACTTTGAATTGAAACAGTCATAGCTTTTGGAACACAACTTGCCTATTAGGTCTAAGTCTTTTTAGCTTCTGTCTCAGGAAAACATAATGATAAGAGCTTCTTTCTCTCTTTGGGGGGCTTTGTTATATATTGCTAAGTTGGATAAAAGAAAATATAGGATCAATGATTTTCTTTTAAAATATGGCATTGCCACTGAAGAGAGACACCATTGGATTTTCTGTGGGTTCTGGTTATGATACTAGATGAGGTTGAGTTTAATAAGCCTGTTTGGAGCAGATGGATTCCTCTGCTCCTCAGAAGAATCATCCACTCACTCTTTATATATGGGGCCCTGCATTTAAACACAGGACCAAAAATAAAAGTGTGTCAATCTCAGTAGCAGCTTTATTCACCCAGACAGAGACAGTATTTCAAAAACTAAAAATGAATTTTAAAGATCTCTCATATGACATAAAGTATTAACTCTGGTTTTGTCTAGAATGCTCAACTAGAAGGATGTTAGCTACTCATTATTACCATTGCTGGAGTACTGGCATTGCGTGACCTACAAGTAAGAGTCTTTGTATTAAATTATCAGTCATCTGAAATACTACGTCTTCCACATAGGCAATTCCACTGATCAAATTTCAATTTCTTCCCTTATGATTGCACCCACTGCTAATTCTCTGTCTCTCTTGGCTCTCACTGTTTGCTTTACATTGTTTTGTTTAACAGTCCTTTGAGAAAATGAGCTCATTTGATGACTTTAGACAATACACAGATCACATTTACTTGCTAACAAACAAACATTAAGAAAGCATCTATAGTTGGCAAAGAAATGTGTGAAGAATGGTAAGAGAAAGTTACTGTCCTCAAGGATCTCATACTTAGCAGAAAAAGTAGGAAAATACTCACACTGAATAATATAAGACATATTCTACATGTTTCAAGGAGTTATTATCTTATAGCATTATCTTATGGCTTAGGTGAATTGATATACTGTCCAGTCCTGCCTTGCTCTGATTAATATCTGATTCTGGAGTTAAAATGGCCTTGAAATGCTTATCAGATTATTGTTTACTTTTAAGTCATTCAGTGCCTCACATTTGCTATCAAGGAAGACCTCGAACACCACAGAAACACAATGAGTGCTTTTCATGATTTCTACTTGTCTAAGCTCTCCAGTTTCCAGCACTCATCTCGTTTTCTGTTTTATTTATCTTCGCCAGCGAAACAATGTTGAGTTGACTGCATTGCCTTAGGAGCCACCTAGGCCCGGACTTACTGAAAATTACTGATAAATATTTTTCATTAAAGGGAAAATGACAAACTTTTCTTTGAACATATCAAAGTCAAAGTTCCGTTCTAAGATTCAGACCAGTATATCCAACAGGCAAAGGTTGAACTGATGCTTGAGTTAGAGACGAAATCTGCTGCATTGATCACGGAGTTGTTCATAAACATGTGATTCTTAGAAGGAGAGCAAGAAGCAAGGAAAGAAGGCTTAAAATAATAGTAGATGTTGATTTAAGAAGACTGACTTATTTTAGGACCTTTGAAAGAATCTAATACATTATGATGAATCTTCAAGAAGTTTGAATTTACAGCATTTTCAAAACTCATTGACCAAAGGAAATTTATTTTCCCAAGTCATTATTTAAAAAGGAAAAAAGAGAAAAGCAGAACAAGAAATGATCAGCAGGTTAAATACAACAGGCAAGTCAATCAAATCAATCCTTTTCCATCTTGAAAGGAATTAAAATGTAGCAGTGTTCAATACATTGAATAACTTTAGAAGATCAAGAAGGATTTGATGAACATAATTATTTCTATCACAACAAAATAGAACCAAACAGAATGGAAAAAAAGGAGAGTGAATCAGAGATGTATGTATACAGTGCACCCAGTGTCAGCAAGGACAAAAGAGTTGCACAACATCCAAACAGTCACCTGCATCGTGCTCATGATGCTACAGGTGAGGTGAAACAACCAACATGCCATCTCCCACCACGTGAACCGCACCAGACGGGGCCAGGAATGCAGCATCTTAATTCAGTTCATTCAGTACATGTACAACACGCGCCACGCAGAACCAGGACAATGTTTTTGCCACTTGCAATTATATAATTAATGGACCCCAGTGTCCAAAGTGAACTTATTTATTTTTGACAGCCTAATTCATTGGAGCAAGCAGGTTGACTGTTAAACATTCCAGCGTCATTTGCTTGGGCAGACAGGACAAATGTGACCCCAGAGACACTGCTGACTGCCCATGCACCTGTACTGCCTTCCCCTCCCCCACGCCCTTCCCCACTTCCGTTCCATTTTATGTGCCATTTATCTGCTTAGCTTCCCTTTCTCCCATTGGAATCGCTTTCATGGAGTCTCATTTTCTGCTTATTTTCCACCTTCCATTTTTCCTCCTTTCTGCCTGACCAACAAATGCCACATAGCAGACAGACTCATTCATCTCTAGAGCCTTATCTGGGGGTGCACATGTTTCTTTTCTTTGAGGTCAGATTAACTATTCCTTATATACAACACAAAGAAGAAATATGCATTGGCAGCAAAATTCTCCTATGGTAAACCATCCTTTCTGTCCACTATGTTAAGCCAATTTAACATGCTTAAACATGCCTTTTGTCATCCACCACAAAAGCAAAAGGCGGCTGAACTCTGGTTAATAAATCATTTTCTGAGGCAGTAAGACTGCCTAGGAAATATGATGCCAGACATTTAAGACTATTCTCTAAAGGGTTTTAGTCACGAGTTCACCTAATTTCCTCATGACTAAAACTGTTTTAGGAAAAGACATCTGAGCGAGCAAGAAGGAGTGGCTAAATTTAAAAGCAAATTCACTAAGTAGTGCGAGCAAACTTTACACTTGCTACAGGGTTTATCGGATAATTTTTTCCTTCAGTGGAGAATATATAATGGATATATGTGTGTGTGTGTGTGTTAATGAAGATTTGAATTTTAAGTAATATTAGAATGGATACTTTCTAGATCCTCAATGTGTTGACTACTTCCACTTCTGCTTCAGTTTTTATTAATCTAAGTAAATTCATTTGCTATTAACAGGGTATCCAGAAATAGATTGTAAAGAGTTTACTATAAAAGATAGAAAAACGAACCCCAAAACAAATAAACTTGAAATGCTGGCCACAAAATGAAGGTAAACAGACCTCTGAAATGACATACTTAGGGGAAATGGTTATGTATTTGATCTCATATGCATGCATATATGGAGATATATAGATAGAGCAAGAGAATGAGAGCAAGAGAGAGAGAGAGAGAGAGAGACCTAATAAACTCCCCAAATCCCAGTTTCTAGTTAGGCTAATTACAAGTATCATTGCCAAATATTTGAGATAGTAGCTTAAGCAGGATGAAGTACTCACATTCTCACACTTAATTTTGTTACACTGTGAACCAAAATGTGTTCTGTCAGCCATTCATTCGTGTTAGGTGGTACATGCATTCATTTTAGGTAGAATATTTTTGGGTCAACTGATACATTTAGACATCCATCTTCAGGTGGTCGGAGGTGAGCTTTTTTGGCCTGACTTTCATCTTCTCCTTCTCCCCAGCTGTTACGTGACTTTTAGAGCTTGGACAGACTCCCAAGTTCTGAGAAAGGGGAGTAAAAGCTTTTGAATGCACAGGTGTCACTGTGCCCTGTTCACTGATGAACATTGGGAACAACCTTGGCAAGACAGCATAGTCCTTTACAATTTCAGAAAATGACATGGTTTTCTGATCAGATGAGGAACCTGGCAACATATCGCCATCCATATAGACATGTAGAGAAAAACAGAGTTGAATGGCTTTGGTGAGACACTGAAAGCTGTACTTTATACAGAACTGTCCATAGACAGTAGAGTCACTCACTTGTAGACAATTTTCCATTGTCTCCCCAACAATCTACTGTCTGAACATAAATAGTTTAGCCTTAAAATAATTGGTTCCTTAATCTAGCTACATTCACTAATAATAATCATAGCATGCATGTGCCTGTTACTGTAAAAAGAGCTACATATTCATTATCTCTTTTATAGGAGAACTTAGAGCTGATAGAGCAAATTATTTAGTAGGCCTTTGTGATTGTAATTTCATTAGCGTCCTACATTGAGAGAATGTTATTGTGAGAAGACAGTTCTAAGTCTGAAGCTAATTCTACTCCAAACATGTAACACTACTCCTACAATCTTTATATGCTAATCTTTATTGAGCATATACTTTATGACAGAATTATTAGAACTACTTTATCTAATTAATGTGTATAATAAAACCATGACTTTTTGTATAACTTCAGAAATCACCAGAGATGTTCTGATGATTTTGTCTGTATTCCAAAATACAGCTCCATTACAAATAGGTACTAGCCCAAACAATCTCCCGTAATGTAATACAAAGGAAAATACAGCTGTACATTGATTAACACAGACAAGCAAAGAGCATTCCACACTCACAGATTATAGGAACGTTAATTTTAAAAAGATACTGATAAAACCAGAATCCCAATTTTGGTAAATTTACCAATAAAATTTGCCTCTGTTGAGTTCTACCCATTTCTGTGTGCACACTCAAAACAGAAAGCACAGAAGCATTTTCCAAGCACAACTTATGCATGTGCTTTCAGAATCCACAGGCATTTCAGAGAACAGTTGGCAGGGGACCCCTCCCCCTAGACTTTTTGGTAGGAGGGTCTATCAATGTCACAGTTAATTGCTCTCTGTTTCTCACGATTGATAGAGTTGAAGCCAACAAGTCTAAAACATATCTCATCATTATAGCTTCCTTGCTGTGGGCTTGATTGGTGCACCTGCCCATGGATGACCAAGGGTCATTCAGATTTGTTTTTGTCTCTCTACTGCTCTTACAGACTAGAGCTGCCTCCAGCCCTGCCTGTGTGTTCACCTATCGTATAGATGAAATGTGAGTTCATTAGAAAATTTGTGAAAGAATCTACAGAATCAGTTTAAATATAAAACCAGCAAAAGGAAAACTTCAATGTAGGAACTACCATTTGAGCATACATCTAAGCTGCGAAATGGGAATCGACTTACACTATAAAAACGAGCGTAAGCATAAACTAACCCTGAACTATAAGATGAATATAGACAGAGAACACCAATAGCTCACAGAGAGATGTGAATGAACATCCTCAAAGACTGAAGCTCTGGTGGACACAGAATCCAGTGTAATCAAATTATATCCTGAGATATTCACATAGCTCATCGTATTAATATCCAATAAAAATGAACACTACAAAGCTCCTTCTGTGTTTCTGGAGCTATTTGAGTGCTGACAATTCATTTATGAAGAGCTATTTTTAAGGAGCACACTGGGGTGATTTAATGGCCATAGCTAAGAGGTCATTTTCTCTCAGCAGAGGGATAGATAACTGTCAGGCTGACATCTCTGAATGTTCATGTTAATCCAGTGCATGTTCATGGGCTCGTGTCTGCAATATAGGTGTAGGAAGCAGAAAACTTAAAAGTTAGTATGGTAGGCCAATATCTGGCAATGTATACTCAGTGATTTCCTAAGCTTGATCTATTGCTTCGTAGTGACAGGCACTTGATTGCCGATTTGGTTTTTAAAACACAGCGGCTTCACGGGCAACCAGAAATAATTTCCAATGTAAAAATTCCAAGTGGAAAAAAAAAGTTTCAGAATAAACAAAAGACTTCTACAATCATTTCTATTTTTCTTGTTTCTTTTTTGCTTTTTCTGGCTTGCCAGCTTGAGTTTCACATCAACAACTACTCAGCCTAACTGATCACGGTCAATTGGCTTTCCATCCCAAAGCCCATTCTATAGCATGGCAGTATGCTTCCTTGAAGAGTCCATGCATGCCAGTTCCTCTGTGGAGCAGATGGCAAGTCCACCAGGTTTAGGTGGGTAGTCCAGATAATATCGTGTTAAGTGAGATCTTCCCGTAGGAAGTCAATCTCATTGGATACTGTGGCCACAGCGACACACCAGTGGGATGTTTGCTGTTTTCCATCACACCTGTTGCCACTGACACAGGAAAAGAGAGAATCGTGGACACCGAGCCCAAGAATGGCACTGAGTGATTGAAAATGTCAAACCGTGAAGTCCTGGAGATTTATTACAAAACACCCTGCCTTCCAGAACTATCCCTGCCCTTTAAGTGTTCGACAGAAAAGAGAATATAGTCCCATTCCATGCTCTGGAGGAAATGGTCTCTTAATAGAATCAAATTTATCAAATTTATCAAATTTATCTTCTCTACAGCCTCAGATGCAGAATGTACAACTTCTCATGAGGGATGGAGAATCAGCCTCTTTTCACTGTTACTCTATCAAGTATAGAGTTGCTTAAGAGAAGTGAATACCAGTTGAATACCATTTTCTCAGGAAAATAGTATGAAAATGATGATAATAATTGATAAATTCCTCATCAACACAGATCAAACACTAATCAAATTCAACACAGGCTAAGTGTGACATGAATTTGTACATCCTCACCATTAACTTGAAGCAGAAATTATTTCCTCTTTTACTTTTCCTGAAGCTCCAACTTCTATTTCAGTTTAGCTCAGCAATCTCATTTTTACACCAGAATGGGAACCTTCTCTGGTATTTAAAGCCTTTGAATTGAAACAATATCTTAGCCAACGGTTCCAACTGGTATCATGTAACGGGCATGGCCAAGGAAGAACCAATGCCAAGGTCTGCCAACCCTCAGCTGAGTCTTTTCCAGGCAGCTTTATTATTGTGCATATGTTTATGAGCATAAATTTTCTTGTCTGAGCAGTGCAATATAAAGGAAGTTGTTTTGTGCCTTTGAAGGAAAACTAAAGCTTTAGAATGTGGTGTCTTTGATAGCAAAATTTGTAGCTGGGCAATTTATATCCTAGACAAGAGTTCTTACCTTTTTGCCAATTTGTAATCAATTTTAGAACGCTCGAAATTTTGTTAACAGATAAAACCATGCAGGTGGTTTTTCAGCAGCAGCTTTTAAAGTTATTTTAATGCCGATCTACTATTTCTTTATTAATTTCTTTTTGCCCTTCTGGGGCTAGAACTCTGGGTCTGGACACTGTCCCTGAGCTCTTTTGCTCAAGGCTAGCACTCTATCACTTGAACAATATTGCCAATGATGATTGATTCTGTGATGTATTGGAGATAAGAGTTTTATGGACATTCCTACCCAGACTGGTTTCGAACCACAATCCTCAGATCTCAGCCTCCTGAGTCACTAGAATTACAGGCATGAGCCACGGATGCCTGGTTAGTTTATGAAAATGAATGGAACTTTCTATCCTTACTTATTTGTTATGTCATTAAGAAATACTTAATGAACTTTCAGTCCAAGGTACCCATTCATATCATAAATTATCAACACTTTCAGATAGAAAAGAAGCAAACTTTCCTAATTGGCATCTTTGTTATTGGGCTAAGCTTTCAAACCTGTTGCCTGTGTCTTCCATGCCAGGAGGAGCAACAGAGCATTGGCTTGTGGTTTGTGGCTCAGGTAGATGACAGAAATGGGAGACAGAGGTATATCATCTATGGGTGAGGATTGTGAGGTGAATCCATACACTGATCATTACATACACACTTTGAAAGAGCAATGATCATGCTATTTATTGTGTTTTCCAACGAGCCTCCATATTCCCCAATCAAAGGCTCAAACTAGATGTATTTCTCTGATTCTAAGGAAAGAACTCAAGGGAATCAAAGCAGGCACTGAATCATGTACTCTATCTATGTGGTCTTTCTTATTTCAATCACACACTGTCATGTGAAGTAGGCTGTATTAGGTAACCCTAAAAACCTAGAGGCAATACTGAGGTTTGAATCTAGGGCTTCTCACTTGCTAGGCAGGTGATCTACTTGCGCCAAGCCTTCACTCCTTTATGCTCTGATTTTTTTGAGATTGCATCTTGCATTTTACCCAGGATACCCTGGAACACAATACTCCTATTTTATACTTCCACTGATCTCCTCCTCCCACATAGCTTGGATGATAGACACATATTGGTTACAACAGAGTCTCAGGAACTTTTTGTCAGGCTGGCCTAAACCATGATCATCTTAATCTCTGCCAGCATGTCAGATATTTTCACACTCACTTTTAGAGCAATTCAACTCTCTAAGGCTTATTTAAATTAAAAAAAACTCTGTGCTTAAATAGATTGAAAATAAACACATCGTTTTATTCAGTTAGTAAGATTAGATATGAAGAAATGTAAACATGGTGGTTAGAAAAACAAAGAAACAGAAACTAGTTATTTCCTTTCTGAAGAAACCCAGAGTTAATCCCCATGATTTCCTGAGTTCATCCATGTGAGATTTTAGAGTTTCTCTTTATGTTACAAGGTAAGTGATAAAACAAAAAGCAAGTTATAAAGCATAATACTTTTTACTTGAATGAAACACAGAATAATGGCATACATTTCTCCACCACCCTACTATATGTGTGTAGCTGTATATCCCAGCATCTTTGAAGATGTCAACTTTTCCATGAAAAAAATGTATTTTGAAGGTGTGTTACCAGTTTTGACATGGGGAGGGTATCATGAATCCTTCATATGGACCCAGTGAAATTACAGGTAGCTTTATAGATGAAGAGAACTCAAGAAAGTGAGTAGAGAAGGAACAAAGAAGAGGTTGGGGTCTTGGATTTTTTAGCTTCAGAAGGAAGATCAGCCTCTAGAATCAGGGGACATGAGGAAAGGAATTTGCCTATTAGGCTCCAGAAAGAGCTCCAACAGTTCTATATCAAGGCCAAAGATAATAAATTGGTGGGGGAGGAGAGGCTACTGTTGATTTTTGTCCTGGGGCTTAAATTCTAGGCCTGGTGATGCTCCCTGAGCTTTTGAAGGCTAGCACTCTACCACTTGAGCCAGAGCCACTTCTGGCTTTTTTTTTGTGGTGAATAGGGCAGGGATGGTAAGAGGAAACAAAGGAGGAGGCAACAATGCTTGATAAGAAATGTACTCATTACCTTACCCATGTAATTGTAACCCCTCTGTACAGTATTTTCACAATAAAAAAACTTATTAATACAAAAAGAGTCGCATGGACTTTCCTGCCTGGTGGGCTGGCTTTGAAACAAAATCCTCAGATCTCAACCTCCTGAGTAGCTAGGATTACAGGTGTGTGCCACTGGCTCCCTGCTTAACTTTGTCTAAGCTGATGCCTATGGAGATTTTGTAGCAGGGCTACAGAAAATTTACACAACGGGAAAACTCTTGTTTTCTTGGCTTAGCTACAGAATGGAAAGTAATTCTCTTTTTAAACAATTGTTTTATTAGTAAACAATCAATAAGGCAATTGTTACTAAAATAATATAATTATTATTCAAAGTCTATATTTTTGTCATACACAGGGATGTGAATCAAAAATACAAAAAATCACATTTGTTCGGTCTCTCATAGCACCAAGGTTCAGGTTCAATAATTCTATGAGTCAAACAAGCACACGCTGGGGTCTTTCCTAGTTCATCACCGGTGCCATCTTCTCTGATTTATTAATTACCTACCTCTGTTCCCTCTCTACAATATTTTCTCCATTTATAACTTTCAGTGACTGAGTTAAACACAGGGTTTTTTTTTTTTATCTTGTGTCAAGGTATTTATATCAGAGGCAAAGAGGAAGAGACAAATTGCTTTCATAATAAGGGCAGTCACCATTATTTCTCTGAGGGCAGAAGCTATGCCTTATTCATCCTCCCTCAACAATCAATAAAGTGTGATTCATAAATATAATGCTAAAGTTTTCAGTGCTCCTGATAACCAGTTACGTTCTGTGCAACTCATGGGGACCGTCTCCCACTCCACTTCAAAGCTAGATATTCTACCAACATTTTTTTCTAGGTAACTTCTTCCCAGAACAAAGTTCTGGCCTATATTCTTATGGCCAATTTGCACCACTACAAAACCCTTCTGACAGCGTGCCACAGGAAAACTCATTCTATGTGATTTCATTCCCTCTGCTGAAGTGTATGATTTTAATGGGTAAGGACATGTTTTATTCAAACACTGTGTCCACCACAGAACTGTTCAGATACTTTCCATGCATTGTATAAGGAATAATTGCTCCTTGTAAGTTGAAATCGATGTATCATTACCAACATGAATTCTGTAAAATCATGATCACAAAGGTCTAAACATCTTTCCATCTGCTTTCATACCAACACAGGGAAGATAAAATCATAACTTTCCTCAATACCTTTGCCTATATTGTACCCAAGTGCCTAATTTTTTTCCTTGAGATTTCAATATGTATTCCATATACTGACCTATTGTTCTGGATATAAATAAGCTTCTTTTATACTTTCCATATCAAGCTGAATAGCTGACAATATATCTCTTTGATACAATATGTTTTAATGCATTTTCAGAGTATTTCCTATCCTTCTTTTTAAGCTCAAAATCTTCCTTTTACCCATGCCCATGTGATATGATGTCAGGCCATGTTCTTTTTTCTCCATATAAATGGCCAATTTATGGACAATAAGCTAACAAACCTTAATAAAGCCTTGATATGAGACTGGTATCATAATTTAAATAAATGGTTCTCCCATAATCTCTCCTGGAAACTAAAATAATCTGAGCGGCAACCTATTTCTCCATACACACAGGAGGTAGACAGCTAGCAGAGATGCAACAGTCACACTGTCTACATTTCCTCCTGCTTTCAACATGCCACTAGCTCAAAACCCACGACACTTCCACTTGCTTGCGGTACTAACATAGTCATGTCTAAGGCCCCCAGAGAACTGGCAGTTTTCTGAAGCCTGATGAAACACATCCACATAACAACTGTCACGAACAATGGCATCCTGCTGCAACTCTAACATCCTCAAAACACGCAAACAGAAACATCCACTACAGCATTTACCGTAAAACAAACTCCAGTCCACTTCAAGAGCTTTTATAACTAAATACCTCCTTTTGGGAAACACTGAAGTTGGTGGTAATTTCTTTGTTTGAGACAAAAATCTGGTTCTACCTTCCCAGTGCTGGGATTACAAGTGTGTGCCACCATGCGCAGTTACTGAAAGCAATTTAAAGTTAATGTAAGCAAAGAAAAGTATGTTCAGCTAAAGGACACTGAGGGGGGAAAAAATCCCCTTACAGATGAGACTATTTATCCATAATAGCGTCAGTGAGATGTAGAAAATAGATGATTGCAAGTAGAAAGCCTATAAGTGTCATGAAATTTACAATTTGTGTTAAATATAAATAGTCCTGGAAGGGATGGTTTCACACGTTGTAAGGTTTCAAATAACCCAGATGACATTTGCAGAATTTATTTTTCATGACCAAATAGATGAAAAATAGATACTCTTGCCACTTTCACTGTCCAGAAAAAGCAAACCTCCCTAGTAACCAGAGGGGGAAAGGATATGGCAAATAACTCTAAGAGGAACAGTATAGGCTTGGTGGGGGGGACTGCGGGAGAAAAACGAGGTAGGGGGTAACAATGTTTGACAAGAAATGTACTCACTACCTTACCAGACAGAGTCGCTTTATGAGAACAGTACTGAGACAAGGAAACAGCTCACCATTCCTGGTTTTGCCGGTTCATTAAATGAAGGTGAAATGAAAGAATATTTTAACAAAGATCATGATACAACACATCTTTAAAAAACTATTATTCTAAATTCAGAAGTTCTATTTACTACTCAGTTTTGACAACCACGAAAGTGTTTTAACTAGAAGGATGGTTATTTTTTTTCTTCGTAGTACAACAACTGCAGGAATAAAAATGCTACAAACAAGGAAAGGGTAATCTTGGAGGTTAGTTTGTCTTTGAGGAGTCAACGTTAAAACCACTTCATTCCTATCAAGATGAGTGTTTGAAAATCTAACCACAGTCCTAAAATATGGTTTGGCAATTTGGAACATACATCCACATGTGTGTCTTAATGCTTTGAAATACAATCATTCTTTGTAATTATTTAGCATACTTAAATTTATGGTACATTATTTAGCCTAGTACGAGTTACTGTATACACTCAAAAGAATGAAAGCATATGCCTACATAATTTATATAGGATTACTCCTGCTTAGCTCTCATCATAGCAGCAGTAAGTCCTAGCAATAACAATAGGGTGATTGTTATTTTGTAATTTCTATCACTTCATTTTATATGACTGTGTTTAGTTCCTCTGTGTCATAATCAAGAATCTTTTTTTGTATGTGTGCCAGTCATGTGGCTTGAACTCTGGGCCTGGGCGCTATCCCTCAGCTCTTCAGCTCAAGGCTAGCACTTTACCACTTGAGCCACAGCACTACTTCCGGTTTTCTGTGGTTAATTTGAGATAAAAGTTTCATGGACTTTCCTGCTTGAGCTGGCTTTGAACAGTGATCCTCAGATCTCAACCTTCTGATAGGTAGGAAAGAAACCTATGTTCTATCTCCTGTCTAACAGATCTACACAGACTACTTGCTGTAAAATTATAACAAAAGCTTAATAGAGGGCAGATAATGGGGCGTTGGCAGGGTGGGTGGGGGGAGTGGTTGTAGAGGTGCAAGGGAAGGGATGGTAGAGAAAAAACAAAGGAGGAGAAAACAATGCTTGATAGGAAATGTACTCATTACCTTGCTCATGTAACTGTTACCCCTCTGTACAGTATTTTTACAATAAAAAACATACAAAATATGTGTACTATTTTTATATACATGTAAGTAAAAAAAAATCTTACTTCTTTGGTGTATATGGTCCCCATTTTTACAAGACTATTTCCTTGAAACAAGGCTGAGATTTTCTTTTTTGATAGCTTTGTGCATTAAAAACCTAGGATGGTGCTTTCTGGTATTTGTCTGTCAATAAATGTTCATTAAACGTCATATTGGTTGTATCCTTATAGACACAGTCAAAACAGGAGACCACCTAGCTAAGTTCCTATCAAACAAGTTCTGTGTTGTCATTTTTGTTTTCTATTGTTCATGGCTACAATGGAAAATTGCAAGTAATATTTATGAATTCACAGGATATTCTGATTGTTTGCTGATAGAATAGGAAAAGGCAAAATATATTGTCTTATATTTAGTAGGATTTTAGTTTTAATAACTTTCTTTTATTGTAATTTCTATGTAACAATACCATTTGAACAAAGGAAATATAAGTAACTGCATACATCTGTATGACTATCGATCTATCTATCTACCTCTATATACTTATTTACCTACCTGTATTATTGCCAGGATTTATAAAATGTACAGTTGCAGAGATAGAGTATATTTTTATGCATGGGGGAAATGCTTGGGTAAATATTCAATCAGATAAAATGTCTTTTGTTCATAATCTAATAATTTTTATTATGAAATTCATTTTGGACATTTTAGCTCACTTGATTTCAACAATTTAGACCACTTATATGATGAATTACATTAATACATTTTCTGCTAGTGAACTGTTTATGCATGCCTAAAATAAATTCTACTTGGTGATAACTGATTTTTATATAATATTGTAATCATTTTTGTTTTGAAGCATAATTGTCTGATATGCATTTTTCATATTTACAAAGTCTGAATACTCAATTTTAGTCTATGGACAGTGTCTGATGTAAAAACTATTACTTGACCAAAAATGACAAAAAGCACTTTATTTTAATATTTTGTTTATTTATATATATTTCTTATCAAGCATTGTTGCCTCCTCCTTTGTTTTTCCCCTACCATCTCTGCCCTCCCAGCTACACGACTACACTCCCCCCCCCTGCCAAAGTTGTAAAGTTCGTTTTTCGTTTTTGTACATCTCATTGTTGCAATGGGTCCACCTGTATCCCTATTTAAACAATTTGTTTCTTCCCTTCCCCTCCACAAAGTATACCAACATCAAATACAGTGAAAGCAGGGGTTATACCATGGGAGAGGGACATACAAAGCAACAAAGAAATCATCTTATAAATATGTTAGAAACAATCCCAAGAAAGAAAAACCATTTGAATCCTTATCTTGGGATGCATTTTGCCTAACATCAACTTATCTGACCGTTTCTGCTTGTCTCAGACATATACTAGTTATTGCAAATAAGGGAAACCATGGGACCTATGTTTCTTTGGGCCTGGCTTACTTCACTTAATAGAATTTTTTCCAAGCCTTTCCATTTCCTAACAAATGGGGCAATGTCATTCTTTCTGATGGAGGCATAGAATTCCATGTGTATATATACCACATTTTCTTGATCCATTCATCTACTGAGGAGCATCTGGGTTGGTTCCATAGCTTAGCTATGGTAAATAAGGCTGCAATAAACATAGTTGTGCTGATAGTTTTACTATGGTCTTGTACAATTTTACCAAAGAAGACAAGTAGCCAAATCTGAAAATGAATACTTGAGGCTAAAATCAAATATAATAATCAAACAACAACTGTGTCAATCTGATAGTTGATCTAAACCTTAGGATTTAATTAAAACTTTATTCAATGGTCAAATTGTAAATGCCTGACATTTTAGTGCAGAAATCTTTTCTCAGCACTGTTCACTGCTTGGCTGTTCCTGTATCCAGGATGCTCTTGGATGACGGAGAGGTCCGGTTCCCATGAAGTGGGCTAGGGAAGCAAATGTTTGAAATGGCTGCCCTCTTTAGCTGTTGATGTAGCGTTGCCAGCAACTTATTTTAGCAGATTAAAAGTATATCATGTTTTCAAATTCAGACAAATTGGTGGTGCAATCACATTGATGCAATTCCAATGAAGCTTGGCACATTTTTTAACACAATTTCTAAGCATTTTCCTATTTTTTTAAGATTGCTGCATACGAAATGCAGTAATATCTGTAGGTGATCAATAACTGAATCTGAATCTTTTTCTGACAAAAACACCTGTGTAATTGGAATCTCAAAGAACCATCTCTAGCTACCAAGATAGAGATATTTCAGCAGGTATCAATATCGAGAATACTTGTAAATGCAAGCCACACTTCATTGGTAATAAATTCTGTTAAGTTGGTATTAAAGAATGTATTTCCCTCAAGCGGTCTTTTAGATATGTAAAACCTGATATTTCATCTTGTTTGAAAATCTTATATGAATATAAATCAACTTGAGATGGCAGAACGATATTGAAGTGAGCAGTCAGCTATTTGTCCTTCCAATGTCTGAGACAAAACCCAATATCAAAGAGTAGATTTTGAAAGGAACAGTGGGAATTAAAGCTAGATAAACTCATCCTTCATTTCCAAACCCCATGCCTCTGTAATCCTAAACCTATCTTTCTGAATATGTATATGGCTGGATCATGGGGTTTTTTGTTTATTAAATTTAACACTTAATCTCTGAGATTTTTATTGCTGAGTCTAATATACATTTATTCATAGTAATGATTGTTTTGTTGGGATTTATTTTTACATCATGTTTTCACATTTCCTATTCCCTTTTGGTTTCTATTTTTCTTTTTCTTTACTTTAGATATCTTCCTGATAGATTCAATTTGATTTCCACGCTTATGATTGTTAATAAATTAATATTTATATTGGTATTTATTGTCTCCTTGTTTTTCATCTTTGTCTTCATGAGAAACATACATTTTTCAGACTATCTTAAGTTGGAAGATCCTAACTTCCCTTGGGTGCTCCTCTACCTTATAAATTGTTACTCTGTTCTCCAAGAAGTCTTCTTCCTGGATGTTGACCCAATCAAATCTATTCTCCATGTGTTTTGTTTGTTTGTGTGTATGTGTCTGTGTGTGTATTTTTGCCAGTTGTGGGGCTTGAACTCTGGGCCTAGCTCTTCAGCTCAAGGCTAGTGCTCTATCACTTGAGCCACAGAACCACTTCCAGTTTTCTGATGGTTTATTGGAGATAAGAGTTTCACAGACTTTCCTGTATTCTCTATGTTTTTATACTTTCTATATTTTTATCTGTTTGTAATACTTCCAGGGTCTTCTGTGATAATTCCTCACCTAACCACTCAAGTCTCTAACTTACTCTATTACTTTAGTTGTTTTCATGGTAGTTTATTTTTTAAATACCTGCATGGAGGGGAAATACACATATTCCATAAAGATAGGATTATTTGCATGTGTATAATACACATACTGCATTATGCAAATGTGTGCACCTCAGTTTATGGTATATTTGCAGTTGTACAAACATTACCCATTTCTGATTTTAGGACACTTTCACTCTACCAAACAGAAATCTTTTATAGATTTTCCCCTCAACTCTGGATAATTTTTCTGCATTTTCTGCCTCCATAATTTCATTATTCTAACTTTTCAAATAAATAATCATTCAACAATCCTTTATGCCTGGCTTCTGAAGCATAAGCTTTTTAAGGTTCAGACACATATCTTATTTGGTTTTGTATCTATCAATTTATCAGTTGTCAATATTCCAGATATATAAATATACATTATCTACATTATATTATATATTAATATTATATGACATATATATCAGGCTGTCCTGTGGGTAAGATAACAGATTCAGCCACTGAATCCAGATCTTCATCAAGAAAGGGTCTCAGGCTGGACTAGAACAGAGATCCCAAGAAGCACAGCCTCTCAGGTAGCTAGGTTTGCAGGCATGAACCACTGGCACCAAGTTCTGCTGTATCCTTTTTGATCCTTTTTGATTTCTGACACTGTTCTTTGCCCTGAACTGCTCCCCCCGCCATTTCTTAGACAAGGAGTGAGGAAAAGAAAAATCTCAGGGCATTTCCTGGCTCCACATGTTAACTTTTCCCAGGTTCACAGGGTCCCAACACAGTCATCTCGCACTGTTAGCCTCTGATTTTCTGGTGTGGTAACTGCTTTTTGTGTTGACAATAGACCAGAATCAAGCAAGTACCTGCCTGCTACCATGACCACCAAGGTATATAAGAAACAGAAGAAAAAAGCACGCTGCTAGTCAAGTTCTCACACTGTTTGTAACTGATTTTTCTGGAACTTCAACTTCCAGGGTCTGCATTGCAAGTCCCCCAAAGTCCTCTCTCCCTGGAGGCTCCTTACTATGTAAGTGTAAATTTTATCAGGGTCATTTTCTTTTCTATTCTAGGTTTTGCATTTCAGAAGTAAGCCAGCAGCCAGGCTAGTTCTTGTCAGAAACTGGAAACATTTCACCCTGGTCACTGTTACTGGAAATTTCACTATATTTTAAAAAATTCCTAGTCTGTATTTATCACTGAATAGCCTTGTCATTTTCCCTAAAGGCTTAATAACATTTAATGATGATCTAGATATAACCTTTAACATACTGTTTACAAAGATGACACCAGGGAATCATGGCAGACTTACTACTTAAAATACTTCTACTAATAATGTAAGGAGGGATGTGAGATGAGAGGAATTTGGAGAAATGCGCAGTGACAAAGAACAGTCTTATCCACACTGTAGATAGAATCATACAAAGATTTTATCCGCTGGTCATTCAGGAGGAAAGTAAAACAGAAAATAAAACAAGGAGATGGGGCCAATACTTTAGAAAGGTTTGGGGGCAGGTTGCTCTACTGATGTGCTGCCGTTCGAGTGTGGAGTGTGGCCTGCAGGGGTTGTGTAGGTCAGTACTATTACTGGCTTCGGATCAAGGTGGAGACATTTTCAGATGCCTCTTTCCTAAGGGTCATAATGGATTCAGTAGTCTTACCACTACTGACCTTCCCTCTGTCTGTCCCAGGGTCTTACCAATCCATCAGAATGAAGGGAAATTTGACAGGGTTTCTCAGTCATGAGATGATTCCCTCCGTTTTGGCTGTATCCTCCTGATTTTCACCCTGTGGTGAAAACTGAAAGAACAGGGTCAGGGCCTCTCTCTTCATTTTTCTATTTGTCTGCATGAACAATTACAACTACATTTATGGGGTACATACATTTATATCCTTCGAGTTTTTTGTTTGCACTGTTGTAATAAGCATCACTTCCTTGAAGATCATCGTCCTGTCTGACTATGAAGGCAACTAATTGCATGGCAGCCACAAAACAAGACATTCCAACACTACAATTATCCTGAACATTGTACATGAAAAGAACTTACAAGCCGGGCGCCAGTGGCTCATGACTATAATCCTAGCTACTCAGGAGGCTGAGATCTGAGGATCGTGGTTCAAAGCCAACCCCGGGCAAGAAAGTTCCTGAGACTCTTATCTCCAATTAGTCACCAGAAAACCAGAAGTGGTGCTGTGGCTCAAGTGATAGAGCACTAGCCTTGAGCTGAAGAGCTGAGGGACAGTGCCCAAGCCCAGAATTCAAGCACCATGAGCAAAAAAAAAAAAGAACCTACAACATCCCCCTCTCCAACCATCACCAACCAATTACATGTTATCATTGCTTTAAATAAAAAATGAAAGCTTCAACCATTGTGAGAATTTCAGCACCATCCAGATTTTCTTTTAGCATCCATTATTATTAGCCAAGAAGATGCAAAAATAGTTGTGTAATTAGTTAAGGAAATCTTTCCTTTCTAAATCTTCACAGATAAAGCCATCCGCTCCCCTCCGCTAAGAATTCATGTGACATTTGTAAGCCATAATTGTAGCTTATCCATGCCTTGCACACAATCCTACTCTATTCTCTCGGATTTCAACCATTATGTGTGTTATTAGCTGCCTCACAATACACTTGTGGATATAGGTCTTTATCTCTCTTCACAGATTGCTAGCCCCAAGAATACAACTTGATGCTTGTGTATTCCCCATCAAAGTGCTGTAACTAGCTGATTAAGTTCAGTCAGTCATTTTGACTGGAAAGTTACAAGAAAAACCCATCAGTAGATCACTTCAAAACCAAATTTTGTCCAAGGGTAATTTTTTTTTCTGGTAGAATAATCAGAAAAGGCCTTGGTTAAACTAAGAATTATGCATATATCTATAATAAATAGTACAAAAATGAGGCCCCTTCATCTACTCTCCTTCAAAGATACCATGATCTTAATATTGATACCACATAATCCCGTTCTCCTCAGGAATTCTTCCTGTTGCTCTTTTTATCCATTATTGCTCAGGAAGCTACTAATCTGTATCATTTCTGTAAGATTGCCATTTCAAAAGAAGATATATATGTATAAATATATACATATATACATATATATGTATATATATATATATATCATACACTACACAACCTCCTGTGATTGGCTTTTGTCACTAAGAATAATTTTCCAGAGATTTGTCCCTATCATCTCGTGTTTTTGTAGTTTCTTCTTTCCTGTTGACTAATACACTAGGTATGCATTTTGTCTCAGAGTCCTAATTATTCTTTTGTTGAAGTAAACTGGGTAGTTTCTGATTTGGAGATATTATAAATAAAATGGTTATAAATATTGTCTCAGAGTCCTAGTTATTCTTTTGTTGAAGTAAACTGGGTAGTTTCTGATTTGGAGATATTATAAATAAAATGGTTATAAATATTGTGGTATAGATTTTATCTGAACACAAGTCTTCATTTCTCTGGGATTACTACTTCCTGCTACAGTTGTTTAGACTTATCATACTTGTATTATTTGTTTCCTAAGAAATTGCCAATTTGTTTAGAGAGAGGCAACAATACCATTTTATATTCCCCTCAGGAAACCTGAGTAATCTAGTTTCTCCATACCCTTGCCAGTATTTCATATTTTCACTTTCAAAAGGTATTATTATTTTAACTTTTCTGGCATGTATTAGTATGTGTCACTGTGGTTCTAATTTGCCTAATTGTCTTGGAATGTCTTTTCCTGTCCTTGATTACCCTTTGTATAGCCTCTTTGATAAAACAGCTCTTTGTGATTTTCTATTTGTAGTGTTTGGGAATGTTCCTTGAATTTTGTTTTTGAAATTTGGAATTTTTTAGGTATTCTAGGTACAAGTCATTTTTACAATAAGTAGCTTACAATTATTTTGACTAAATAGGTAGCTTGTCCTTCACAGCTCAGGTTGCTAATGGTGTTAAGTGTATTTGCTGGCTGCTGGTCTTTGAACCAAGAGTTCACTATACACTCTCTGGTCTTTTAATAAAGACTCCAAAATTTGACCTCTTAAAGTGTGTCTTCTCTGTTTTCTCACCTTACAACAATAGCACATTTCCTTATATATAGTAATCTCTTGAAAAACTAATGTTCAAAGTATGTTTATTGTTTTATCATTTATTATTAAATATTCGTTTTATTGGGCAGATAACAGAAAAGTATGTGTTTAAGTTATCTTAATACCCTTACAATAGAGTCACTATCTGTACCTTGGAACAGCCTGTTTTAATTATGATAAGTATACTTATAAACAACGTACACTTACCAGGAACATACCCAAAATATTTTGCTCAAAATTCTCCAGTCATGAAGATGAAACAGGCATAAATGGACATTCTGAAATTGCCATTTGAATGATGCAGAGTCTAAATTCATGTCACTACGATTGTCATCAGGAGCCTCTAGTCTCTTTGTTCTATGGGGGTGGAGGGAGGGGAGGAGCTATGTGGCTATGTGGCTAAATCATGTATACTCAAATAATTAAATTAAAATGTAGTGAAGTAAACTGCTATGAAGCATGAGAGAAGCTGGTGACATCACAGTCTCCAAACATCTCCTAAAAGTCAAAAATGTTGTTTTCCTCTTTATCTGTCACCAGGGAGCATTGACTCTCCTAATGACATCTGGATTTCTCTCAGGCCAGTGGATTTGGGATAGGGTTAAGAGTATTGCCTTTGAATGGTTCACAGCCCCAATTAGGAACAAAATTAGCCACTACCACGGGATGAATGGTTCTTTTCACAGAAGGCTTCTACTGAGTAGATTTGAATTGCAAATGTCAAAACCTCTAAAGAAAATAAACACAAATAATAAATAGGACAAGTTTGCTTAAGAGCAGCAGTAATTTATTATCAAGCAATTAACCTTGTAATAAGCTTCCATTTTTTAATTTAGATTATTTCATTCAATATTGGAAATATAATTACAATAAAGGTTGGGGACATTGTGCAGTACTCCAACGTTAACCATTTACAAACAATTTGTCTTTAATGACAGACAGGAGAGCCATCTAATTACACTCTGCATTTTAAGAAAGATGACTATTTACCAAATGGCACTCCATTTGATTGCTTTTAAAACACAACCTCAGATTATTAAGGGGAAAACAGGATTTGGGGTGCCAGGTAATTAAATTTCCTATCATTCCTATTGAAAGCCTTTTGAAGTCTTTATTATAAAGCCTGTCCTCCAAAAATATAATCATCATGCAGAGACCCAAATCCTCCAAATAACTATTTCCTGTATCATTCCAGGTCAACTCTTCCAGAAGACTTATCCTAAGCAGTGCAAAGGACAAAGAGCATTGACTGGCCCAAGGAAGTGATCTAGGGGGCTGGAAGAGGAGAACCTAGAAGGAAAGACATCACTGGTTGCAGGAGGAAAGGTAAATTGCTTGAAATCTAGATTATTCCAACAAGGACTTATTCTTTAAAGTTTTATGGAGAAACATTTTTAAATGAATGTAAAAATGGGCCAAGAAAATGAAAAGAAAGCCTATTTTCAAATGCATGGGGGACATGATGGGCTCATGGCTTATTGGGAGTCAGTACACATTTAGTGACATCTACCCCGAAACAGAAACAGCACTGGTCAGCAGCATTTCTCTCAGAGATCACTTGATATATTTCTAGCGCTTCTTTTCCTCTGAAGAGCCTAGCATTTATAGTATCTGAAGAGAATTCTCAAGTGTAGCATCTCATCAAGTCTCAAAAGCTGTGTGAATCGTGTGCCATTGTACCCTGGATTTCCTCAAACCTTTGCTCTTATTCAGGTGCAGAAGCAGACTATGACTCATTGATTGCCTTTGTTACATCCTCTCTGTTCCACTTCTACAGTGTCCTATTTGAGACAGTGTGCCTGGACCTGATAATGAGCTCTCTAATTTTCAGACATTTTGGCATCTTCGAGTCCTTTATCTATTTCTGGATATTCAGAAAAGAACTAGCATTCGTGGAGTACATTCTATGTGCCACAAAGGTTTTCTTGCCTGACTTTTTCCTCCCAGCATTTGTGAGAAAAGAAAGAGAATTTTAATTAGTGAGCCCCTTACTGGTATCAATTCTACTTGTCGAAACCTGGTATTCCATCACCTAAAAACTTTAGTGCTTGCTTCTCTCCTTAACACTCCATGCAGATAGCCTTTCACTAACATCATTAGGGGAAATTCAAACCTCAAAGCCATGTCACCATCCACACTGTTCTGCATCCTACCCCATCAGCCTCATTCCAACCCTGCTTCTTAACACCTGCTCTGTCAACAAAGAAACATTCTGCAGCCTCTGTCATCTTTAATAAGTCCTTGAGCTCCTAGCAGCATCCCCAAATCTCTCTCTTTCTCTTGAAAGTCTATACTGCAGAAATGGTGTTACACAATCTCCAGTTCTTGCCCTGTGTCTAATGAGCTCCCTGAAATTTGATTTTTGTATCTCATTTTCAAAGTGCTTACAGCTCTATCCTCTAGGTCCTCCAGGTGCTAACCTTAGTAGAACCTTATACATATTTCCCCCTCCACCCTTCCCCCCATCCCACCCCAGGGCACTAAGATGTACTCTCTACTTGCTTTCCTACCTTGATGGCAGTTCCAACTGTCTCTTCTTCTAGAATGTTCTTCAGCGCTTGACTTCTGCTGTGACCTAAATGTAATGCTGAATTGTTTCTCTCCTTACCTTGCCCTCTTCTTAGTGGTTCTCCTGTGTTCCTAAAATGGCATCTAATTATGGGTGAAGCCATGTCTCAGGAGCCCAACACAGGCTTTAAACTTGAATTACAGACCTAGGATATATCTTGGTATCGTTTCCTCCTCTCCCACACACAAACCTCATTAAAAAAAAATCCTTATCTACTCACAAGCAAAACAAAAAACAAGAAACAAACAAACAAACAAAAAACCTAGAGGGCAAGGTACCAATGGCTCAGTTCTGTAATCCTAGCTAGTCAGGAGGCTGAGATCTAAGGATTGTGGTGTGTGAAGCCAGCCCAGGCAGAAAAGTCTGTGAGACCCTTATCTCCAACAAGCTACTCAGAAAAAGCCAGAAGTGGTGTTGTGGCTCAAGTAGTAGAGCAAAAGAAGCTCAAGGACAGAGCCTAGGCTCAGAATTTAATGCTCAATAGGAAATGGACTCATGTAACTGTAACCCCTCTGAACAGTATCTTTACAATAAAAATATATTTAAAAAATTCAAACCTCAGGACTGGCAATAAAAAATAAAAACAAAAATCTAGAGGTCGTAATGGATGACCTTGGCTCACATGTACTTTGTCTGGTGTATTTGTGAAGGGACAATAGAAATACAAACGATACCAGAGGTGGGTATGGCCCTTTCTCTCCCCGTTCCTTGTGGAAAGAGTGGCACACATTTGCTCTTTAAGCTATCAAAGGAGAGACATCTTCCATTTTATCTGATAAGCAGAGAATAACACAGCTCTGGGATTGCTATTCTTTGCCCACTGCTTCATTTGCTCTCTCAAATAAACTGCCATACAAGACTACTCCGATACATCAGCACCCAGACCCTGAGAGTCTCAGTGTGCCAACACTTCAACCAGCCTCTTTGATCTGTGCCTCCCTCTGCTACTACTTAGGTGCTCCTAGGAGCTATTTGTGGGCAAGCCTAGACATGGTCTAACCAAGTCAGAAAATCTAGAGTTTTCTCTACTTTCTTCATCTCTATCACAAGCCACACTCAACAAATGATGAAGTCTTTTCCACTTCTGCACACAAAATGTCCCCTACCTAATTATTCTCTGGTTTCAAAGCTTTTGCCACTTATTTCAAAAAGTGTCTAACCCAACCTCAAACTTCAAACCCTGTGTTCTCTGCAGTTCATTCTACTTTTTAATGCCACTATGGGCATCCAGAGATATAAACTCTACATAAACTAAAAATACATGAACTGTGAAACTGCTGTCTTACACCTGAAAAATTCATCAAAGACTCCTCCCGACTTTGAGGATGCACTCCAATCTCCGTAACATTGCAACATGTTTAAGATAAGCAGGTCCCACTGAACTCCATAATCTCCTCCAATATTTATTGTTTCTCCTTTCTAATTCCTAAAGGATTTCTAATTCTTCAAGTATATGGTAAGTATAGTCATCCCTAAACCTTTATGCTTTCTAAACTGTGTAGAATCTACTTTCTTCTTTCAACATCATCTGTATTGCCACCAAATTTACTAATGCATTAAAAACACTGTACCCAATCTACAAACCTCACAGATTCCTTTTTTAAAGTACAGCCAGACTTAATTAACCATTTCTTTACCAACCTTGCTCCTTCCAACCAAATTCAAGTCACCATGATGTTTCAAATAGATTACATCAATATCCATCTACCTATTCTGTTGATTTCTGCCCTCGCTCAAGCCAACATATTTTTTCCTGTCATAAACAGCAGCCAGAAAGACCTTTGAAATCCTTCATCGTATCAGAGTATATAGCCATACCTTTGTCCCTCGAGGAGACATTCTGAGCATTCTCATTGGATCTGGACATAGCCAATAGTGCATGCCATACTTTTTTCACATATATACCATAGTAAGACAATGTACAAATAAGGCACAAACAAGGTACAAATAATGCCTGACTGAAATAGAGCAATTATAAAAAGGTATTATAATAAAGCTATATGAAAGACTTCTCATTCTCAAATATCTTATTATATTGTTACTTTTCCAATTTAAAAACAAAGCATTTTCTTTGTAATATATACAAATTGCCAGGATCACTAATCTTATGCTTTAGGGCCATTGTGAAGTAGAAGAAAAGTTACTCGAACACAAGCACAATACCATAATCACTGATCTGATCATCAGGACTGCTACCCTAATGACTAGCAGTTCCACACAGTGTGGAAATTCCAGGCATGGGCCCTCAGCATGGTAGGTACATGCTCTACGTCTTCAGGTACACTCTAGGCCTTTCCTTTCGTTTTTCAGTGCTTGATGGTTGATTCAGATGGAGTCTGGCTAACTTTGCCTGTGCTTGTCTCAAACTCATTACCCTTCTGCCTCAGCCCCCCAAACACTGGAATTATCATTGTGCCTTCCCTTCTTGGCTCATTTAAAATGTTTAAATCACAGTTCATTGCGTGCACCCAAAGCATGAGCTGTGAAATGGAGAGATTTCTCTGCCTATACTTCATCAATAAGGTCAGTTAAGAAAAAGTCTTACAATGATCTATGTGGTCCAGGTGATCTGGTCCCAGTTTCCTCCCTGCTGTCCTGTTTCTCCCTCTCGCTCACATTACATCAGCAATATATATCCTTTCCTGTTCTTGCAATACACACCTACTTTAGCACTTCTTTTCCTCTGCCCAATCATTCTAAGTCCACACTCAACATATGCACACACACACACACACACACACACACACACACACACACCAAGATACATATACTATATATCTTGTAGGAAATATAGTTTCTTCTCTGCAGATTAACAAGAGAAACACACATGCATTTTATTTACACATACATGATGTTTACATGTACATAAAATGCCTTGAAAGGGAGAGAAAGAGAAAGGAGGAAGGAGAGAGCGCAACAAAGTTTCAGCAAAAAGCTTACGTACTAGGTTGAGCAAAGTAATATACTTTGAAAATGTGAAAAGACAAAAGGTCTTTGGCTTGGGCCAGTGCAATTACTTGTGGAAGAGTGACAGGAAAGATAAATGTCCATTTGACAAGGTTTCTTCATACAGATTTTTCTCAGCCTCTGTTTCCCATCTCTGTTGTTAAGAATGTCTTCTTTCATCCTGGTGTAAGTTGGAGACTTTAATCAAGGAGTTTTAATCTCCTGCTTTCACAGGTCAAACCGAACACAGGGCATTTGCTGTTTTTAAGTATCTTTATCTCAAAATACAAAAACCACACATCAAAGTGTTATGTTGGGATTGTTTGATTTGAACCCTTACTAGACAAGCAAATAGATGGACATGGTTCATGATCACTCACTATGTCATCTCACTATAATATGTGTGACAATCCCAGGTGACAACCTCTCCAAATCTTCTCCATCTTCTTTTCATTTTAATTAGGAGCTGTACGTAGTTATACAAAGGAGTTACCATTTTACAAAGCACTTTATGAATAGAATTTATCTTGACCAATGTCACCCCTTTCAACATTCTTGCCCATCCCTCCCTATCTACTCTCCATTTTCTTATTCTATTTCATTTTTCCACAGCTTCATAAAAATCTGATCTAAATTTTGATTTTTCTGCTCTACTCCAATAGAATGGAATCTCCATGAAAAGTGATATGAAATCTTTTGTTCATTGCTATACCCGTAAAAAAATAAGTGAGACTAAACAAAGAATAAATGAGTAATTGAGTGCACCGGTGAATAAATTATTCTCCCGTTTGTTTCTCCCTCCACTACAAATCCAAGAAAAAGGCAACTAAAATGTCATCATGTTTTTGTGATTTTGAAGAGAGTTTTCTCCCAATTTTAAGACATTTGGGAACAAATCATCCATTCCACAAGCTGTACACAGATCAGCTCATTCATTTGGGCTGACACTCCAGTGGAAAGCTATGTTGGAAAACCACTTACATCATGTAGTTGTAGACTTACTGGTCTGGGGCAATCCTCAAATATCATATTTGTTTTTATTTTCCTGCTTAAATCAATTTCCATTTAGAAATAATCTGGAGTGGAGCCAGAAAAAGAAGATGATTTAACTATACCTAGTATAGTTAAACCTAACCTAATAACTAACCTATACTAGGTTCGTTTCTTAGTACCACCCTAACAGAGAAATGTAAACCAGATGGCCATACACAGCAAAACTTAAGATAGTTCTGGTGACTCGAAAGTCCAAAGTCAAAATCCTGGTGGGGTATTGAGTTTCCAAAGACTCCCAGATCATCTTTTCCTGTCACTTCCAGCTTCTCTCAAACCCAAGTGTTCCTTGATCCAGTCTCTGGCCTTGTTTTAACATGGCCATCATCTCTCTGTGTCTGTCTGCCACTTTTTATAAAGACACCTGTCAAGTAGAATTATGAACTCAACCTCCTTGATGATGACCACATTTTAAACGACCACAATTTAACAACTGTATTTCCAAATAACATCACATCCTGAGGACCTGGGACTCAGAACTTCAGCATATTCTTTCGGGGGACAAGCTTTCCACTCTACACTTGGGAAACAAAACCTTATAAATTTGCTGTCACAGAGCTTGATCTTTTATTCATTGCAAAGCCACTCATCTGGCAATTCTATTTTTGAATTATAATGCTCTATTCTGAGTAATATAACTGAAGTAGATCTATTTCTTCTCTAAAAGGAGATAGGAAAAAAAACAAATACTGAAAATACCACATTTATGTGTGATAAGAGTGGTATCAGCAGACAGGAATTCAGCACAGCGAAAGGTGTAATTAATTCAGCCCAGCCCATGAAGCAAGACAAAACAAGATAATTTCTGACTTAATAGGGATGGAATATCAGAGCTAGGGAGGTGGAAGAATCAGAGGACCTATGTCAGACGTAAGTCTGTTCAGTATGCATATATTGGGCACCTGCTGTGTACGAAACTTAAAAGAATTGGAAGCTCCATACATGCAAATACAATTTCTATTAGTGTCTGGGGATACAGATATTAAATGTTCCTGTCTTGAGGAAATATTCATTTAGAAAAATAATTTTTACAGAATGGGAGGGACGCAAAGATGGAACTAAAGAATAGCAGAGGGAGAGACATAATTAGCTTCCAATAGCATGGGAAGCAACATGCCAAAGTTAGAAAGACAATTATGTAGCGAAAGGAACTGATCAGGCATTCTGCTGAAAATATTTTAAAGGAGTCCTTACAGAGCACTCAGTTGCAGAACGCAACTTATCTCAGAGAATGCAAAATGCCAATCATTTTCTCACGGCAAGTCCAGATTTTCATCCATCCATACCCCTGTGCCCTTTACTAGATGTTGCTGGCATGTTGTTATTTTTATCATCCTCCATATATCAACCACCCAGGGTCTAAAACAAATGGCTGATAAGAAGGAAAGAGGGCAAGCTTCTATCTTTCCTATGAGCATGTAGCTACACAAAAACAGGCAGGAGAAATGTCAACTCAGAAATCCTTTGTTAAGATGAATTGGAACTTAAAGTTTTTCTATGCATTTGAAATGTAATAATCTTCTTTTGAATCACTGGGTTTCTTGGGTTTAAAAAAAATTGAGACATTCTCATTTTCAAGAAAGCACAGGTTTTTTAATAAACACATTGTTCTCATACGACTCCTTTTGTTTCAAAAGTGCCTCAACAATAGTTTTAAATGAATAGATTGATATGAAATACAATGGCTGCATATGTTGCATATACTATAACTTCATTTTTGTCTGTACACAAATTTGTATATATATACATACATATGTATATATATACATATATATATATATATATATATAATCTCGGTAGCCAATTAAAAACGTGACAAAAATTTTGCTAAAATTGTTAAGCTTGAGCATAAAGCCCCGTAAGAGAGGAAACCATTTTCTTCTGAACTCTTTAAGTTTTTCACTGGTATCCTGAACTGAACTGACAAAAAGAGATGATAGTAAGAGACAAGACACAGTTTATTCACCTCAGTAGATAGTCCACAGATTGGGAGAAGAGCTTCACTAGCCATACAATGGACAAGGGTCTCATATCTAAAATATACCTGGAACTCAAAATATGAAATCCCCCAACAACAAATCCTCAAAGAAACAACTGCCCAATAAATAAGTGGGCTAAAGACTTAAAGAGAAACTCTGAAGAGGAAATAAGAATGGCCAATAGAGACATGAAGAAATGCTCAACTTTCTAGCCATAAAAGAAATGCTAATCAAAACAACATTGAGATACCACTTCACCCCAGTTAGAATGGCTATAATCAAGAACTCTAATAACAACAGATGCTGGAGGGGATGTGGCCAGAAGGGAACCTTACTGCATTGTTGGTGGGAGTGTAAACTTTGGAACGCAGTGTGGAGGTTCCTAAAAGACTCCACATAGAGCTCCCCTACAACTCAGCAATCCCACTTTTGGGCATTTACCCAAATGATCACAAACAGGACCACACTAAAGCTACCAGCACAACTATATTTATTGCAGCATTATTTCCCATAGCTAAGATATGGAACCAACCCAGATGCCCCTCAGTAGATGAATGGATCAAGAAAATGTATATAAAATATATAAGGCATTCTATGCCTCCATCAGAAAGAATGACATTGTCCCATTTGTTAGGAAATGGAAAGACTTGGAAAAAAATTATATTAAGTGAAGTAAGCCAGGCCAAAGAAACATAGGTCCCATGGTTTCCCTTTTTCAATAACTAGTATATGTCTGGGACAAGCAGAAAAGGTCAAAAGCTATGTACATATGACCAGATAAGATGATCTTAAGTGAAATGAACCCCAAGATAGGGATACCAGTGGTTTTTTCTTTCTTGTTATAGTTTCTAACATATTTATAATGTACCATGTGGTTTTCCTGTTTCTTTGTATGCTCCTTCCCCATGGTATAACCCTGTTTGTATAACCCCTGTTTTCACTGTATTTGATGTCAGTATAATTTGGGGAGGAAAAGGGAAAAAAACAAAATGTTGAAATAGGGATACAGGTTGACCCATTGCAACAAGATATGTACAAGATGCTATGTTGAAAAATGAACTTTATAATTTAGGCGGGGGAAGAGGGGTAGTTGTGGGGGTGGGAGGGAAGGGATGGTAGGGGAAAAAACAAAGGAGGAGGCAACAATGCTTGATAGGAAATGTACTCATTACCTTGCTCGTGCAACTGTAACCCCTCTGTGCAGTGTTTTTACAATAAAAAACGTACAAAAATAAGAGATGATGAGTAAGAGACACAACGCATTTTGTTCATCTTTGCACATAAGCGATTTCACAAAGCAAGGAGCCAGAAAAGGAATGGCTAGAGATTGGGGATTATAAAACTTCTCAACGGGGAGGGAAGGGGGAGAAGGATACTTGGGAAAGCAAAGGACAACATAGACTGTGAGAGGCAGGGAGAAAAGACACACTTATGGGAAAACAGATCTCTTCTTTGGAAAGATAAATGGGCCTTGAGGAGAATGACGGAAGGTTGGACCGCATGTGAGGGGTCTGTTTGGGTGCGGTGCTGCATTGGGGGGGGGTCTCCGTGGATGAAGGGAAAGCTCCAGGTAGATCTCCGGGGAAGGATTCATGCAAGTGAATCTCTGTTACTTCTTTGTGGAGGTTCTATAACTCAAATCTCTTCTGCGCAAAGTAATTCTCTAACAGCCTATATTAATTGTGTGGAGGGTTTTGTTTCATTGTATTATTTCCATACAGGTCTAGAGTACCCTTTGAGCATATTCACCTCCTTATTAGTCTTTCTTATCTCTGCTTTAAAAAAATTTTTAATATGCTTTGTTACTCTATTTTCCTATAGGCAAATAACGTACCATAATGTACGTCAGTCATATTCCCCCTCCATCCTTCTGTCCTAAGGTAATAGAACCTTCTTGTGTGGAGCACCCACAGCTACAAGCAATAGCCTCACTTTGTGCTTCCCACGTGGTGTTTTCAGGATTGCCACATCTGGCGGGGTGCTTAAAGACATAAGCGTCCTCACCTCCCGGTTTTGGTGGGGGATCCTGGGCTATCAGGTTCTGTCTTTGTGCCTCTCCTCCCGTTTCTCATTGTTCTCTGGGGAAGAGGCTAAAAATGGCTTCGATTAGCCAAATTCTCTTTCCCTTGGTTACTTCTTAATGAGTTTTGTGTTCATAAACAAGTAAATAACAAAACCTGCAGTCAAGTGGACAGATCATAATTACTCAATAGTATAGCCCAAGAACTACATATATAGGACTTAGCACGCACAATGCCTTGGATTTGATCTCAGAGAGAGAGAGAGAAATAGAAACAGGAAGGAAAGAAGGAAGGAAGGAAGGAAGGAAGGGAGGGAGGGAGGGAGGGAGGGAGGGAGGGAGGGAAGAGGGAAGGAGGGAAGATTAGCAGTGGATAAAATGGACGTTGAAATCTAAGCACAGCCATCCATGCAGTGTAGTAGGTAAGGAGAGCATCTGGTTGTCACCGTGAGCCTTAAGGCCAGGCAGAGGACTCAGTATGGAAATTCTCGTGCACAGAGACACTATCCTTTGGGAACAGGAGGAGGATGAGGCTCCAGCAATGGCTCGAGGGCCTGAGTGGAGCAGTGGGAAAGGGCACCTTCAGGATCAGCTCGTTCCCTCCACTCGAGCTGGCCATGCAATCACCACCATCACATGCTTGTTCCGTGGAGTTCTCTGTACTAACCATGTGGCACACATGTAGAAATCAGGAGGGGTTTTTCTTTGAAAATATTTTAAATGTGTTTCTGGTTCTTTCGTGGACTAATGCTCTCTATATTTCTATCACAAATTGTGCCGCCGTAGCTCCTATTCTCTTCTATGTTTTACTCACTTTTATATACAGATGAGAGGTTTTAAATGCATTCTCATTTGCTGAATGTAAAAACTGAAGTGCAACAGAAATGCTTAAGAGTGCAAACTACGTCTATCACACTCCATTACTTCCTACATTGTCTGTGATTACTGGGCTTGAACTTAACTAAATGCTTCCTTAGAAGCCAAGCGCAAGATCCTACCTTTTTGCAAGAATCTATTAAACAAAACCAAACCCAGGAGATTTGGAGGAAAAAAGAAAAACCATAAAAGCAAAAACAAAGAAATATCTGACCCTTGTACAGCAACACAAAACAAAGCACCAGCACCATCTATCAGATTTCAAATAATTGCAGGAGAACAAAGGCCTTAAGTGTGAGAGCCATTTGCACTAAACAGTTGATAGTCTTTGTAGTCTTTAATTAATTAAATGCTTAGCAATTATTGTCCAGTTTAATTGTAAAAGACATTTCTAGCATGCAAGATACAAAATGCATGTGCATGCAAATGTGTCTGGTTGTGTGTAGGTATATGAGCGGTGAAGGGCAAATACACACACACACACACAAAATAAAGACTTAGGTAAGTCTAAAAGACACATTGCAAAGACTTTCTCAGATATTAAACGTGAGATCTGATTGGCAGGGTCACGTGGCTCAAAATTTATAAACTTGTATCAATCAAAGTATTATCTCAATTTTGAACAAACAAAATGACCTTTTAGAGCCTATATATAACTAATCAGATTGTGCTCTGAGTATATCACTTCACATAGCCAGCAACTAAGGTACTGGGTCATAAAAGAACTAGGAACAAATTGATTACTTAAGAGCTGCTTGAGTGTGGACGAGGGTACCCAGGGCTTCAATCACAATTTTCACAGCTCTTATGACTGCTATCTGTGTGTAACTGGTTTTTCAGAGGATAGTATTTTATAAAAAGAGAATATGTAATACATAATCATGGGATTTATAATCTGGAATAAAATTACTTTTTTTGCACTTGTGACAAGTACAACTTTTTGGTATTATTTGCAATAATCTTTCTTGTTCAGCACTTACATGTCTAAATGATTCTTATCAAGCCCAAAGCTCACAATATTAATGATTTTATGTAATATGGTATTTAGTCCAGTCCCTTATGCATCCTGGGCCAAGTTGGTGTTTTGAATGTGTGATTTTAGGTGGGGAGACACAAATGGAAATTCTGCAACCCAAAGATAAAGCCTTCTTCTCACTGTATGCATGACCTTTTTCTTATTAAAATAACCCTCTCAGCATTTGGGAAAGAGGTGTAAATTAAGAGTCTAATTCACAGAGTTCTACTTATGAGTATAAATAATCTTCTAACTGCTGCAACATCTGTTGTTCGAGCTAGTTAAAATCAGCACTGTTAGGTTTAGGGAAAACTCAAAGCACAGTCTTTATTGTCTTGCTATTGTTCTGTATTAAAAAGGAAGTATTTTACTCAGCAATATTCCATCTAGTCATGACACAATGGGACTCATGATGGGTGATGGACAGGTGGATGATTGAGTTGTTTTTGAGGTAAGAACTGCTTAGCAGAAGAGTTATGAAGCAAAGCAGCCAATAAAACCATCTACAAAGACTAATGGACAGTGATGGCAGAGCTATAAGCACAGCAGGAGACATTTTTAGCTCCCTCTCCTGTTGCGGGGATGCCCTTTCCTCTGCATTAGTGAGGGTTGGGTCAACACCTGCAATGCGATGCATTTTAAATCTCAAAGTCAAGATCAACCCTGCACAAGTGCAAGAGAAAATGCTGTGTTAGATTTCACCTTCAGCTTGTGGAGACCTTGTGCTTGTGTAACTCTCTAAGAAAACACATGAGGCCAGGTATCACAGGAAGAAAACAGGCAATGACAAGTTCTGAACACATGGTGATCTCCATTTGTCTACATACAAAGCTCTGACAAAGTTACCTAATCGAAATGATAGAGCCCCATCTCAGCCAAAGTAAAAGGGCCGACTGAGCACTTCTTATCCCTAACCCCTAATGTCAGTCTGCTTTTCACTATTATTGAAAAGTGGTGGAGGATAACAGGAGGTCTGGCTTGAACCTAAACTGCTAGAATGTTTGCTCACTACTGGGATACTTGAAGGAAGCTGAATTTTACTCGACTAAATTTGCCTGGGAATGAATTCAGATTTAGAGCCCACTGTTATTATTTGAATACCAAGAACAAAGAGACACAGTCACTGAGATTACAACTTGCTTTATAAGCAAGTGAAATGCTCCTCCAGATCATCATATTGTATATATATGATATATATATATATATATATATATATGCTTGCCTAAAAACAGGATATACTACAGAAGGACATAAGCATTCCCTGAAGTAGTTTTATCTGTTGCTTCTTCAAACAGATTGAAATCTTTTTATTTATTCCATTCAGCGTCTGTATACACATATACATACAAACAGGCATATGCATATACATATAACTATACATATGCATATGTGGATACATATGTGAATATATACATGTGCACACGTGTGGATATGTGTGTATATAAAATGAGGCCAAAGTGAAATAGATGGTCTTCTGTTTGTTTTGTAAATGTGCTTCCTTTGCTACTGAGCTTATAATTGGGACACATGTCTGAGTCAGACACAGGATTCTGAAAATAGTTTGTAAACCATCTCCCTTCGTCTTTGCATGTCTTTGGCATGGTTGTTGTGGTTTTCCAAATCTTAAGAGACACATTAAACAACTTGTGATTTAAAAAAAATCAAAAATAGAAACAGTACTCCCAGTCAACAAAACTCTACCAGATATGATTGAATTCAAGTTCCCAGCGAACTGGGACCACGGAAATGAACTGGGCTATGTAGTCTTCTCCAGGTATTCAGCACAACAGATGATAATTTGCAAAAGTTACTGTTGTTCATATCTGTGGTGCTATTTGGCCCAACCTGGTCCATTGTGCAGAATAAACCTCACTAAGGGTTCTTCCATTACAAATGGACAGCAGATCTAGGCCCTGCCTGACACATTCTTCTTAGACTACCACAGAAGTCACACCATAGTCCTCAGAGCCTAACTCCTTCTAGCTTTCAGGAACCAAATAAGGGGAGAAAGCAGTTAGTCTCCACCTTTGCCTTACAGTGTTTAGAGTATTAGGAGATATGCTATTCCGTGTCTATATTGTATCTGTCCTTTTAGTTCCTCTTCCCCAGTTATCATTGATTAGCTGATTTAATTGGGGGTTTGGGGTTGTCTTTCTTTGTGCCAGTCTAGGGTTTGAACTCAGGGCATGGGTACTATCCCTGAATCTTTGTAAAACGAGCACTCTATCACCTAAGCCACAGCTCCACTTCTGCTTTATTTAGTACTTAATTGGAGATAGAGTCTCACCAACTTTTCTATCTGAGCTGGCTTTGAACTTTGATCCCCAAATCTCAGCCTCCTGAGTATCTAGGGTTACAGGAGTAGGCCACTGGTGCCCAGCTCTGATCTAATTGATAATATAAGGAATGAAGTTAAGGCCTATACATCATTTCTCTCTTTACCTGCGGTCAGAACTCACTGAGTAGGAGAATGATTTCCTTTTGTGACTTACCTGTATAAACAATCTCCATATCATGTGTGTATTCCATTCCTGAAAAGAGTGTCCCAAGACTCTAACTCAGGAAATGGCTGTTAGGAAGTTCATGTAGTCATAAGCTTAGCTTAATTCACTTCCATGACAATACAGATCAATAAGTATACATCAAGGCCCTGTGTCTATTTCCTCATTAGCTTTAATTTTGAGGCCAGGGGAGAAAAAAAAATGTTGGCCCAATTACAACTTTAACTCATGGTTCTGCTATTTACAAAGCTTCCAGGGAAGGCAGGGAGCCCAACAGGTGTCCAGGACTCCAGGAGAGAGACTGAAGTGAGAAAAAACCTAAATGTTGCGAATGGCATTTTGCAACTGACTGCAAATGCATGTGAGAATGTGAGAGATGGAAGCTCACCAGAAAATTCTTCCAGGGAAATTTTCAGGAGAGGAGGTGGTAAATGTAAAAACTGTCAATTAAAACACTTCAAGACATTCTTCTACCTGAGATCTCAGGCCTGAGAAATGCAGGAAGCCTGTGGATACATATTGCTGTTATAAGCAACTTTGTTGCTCAAGGCATTTCTTATCCTATGTAAGTATAAAGATGTATCTGAGGGGTAGACATAATTTCATTATTCTTCATATAGGAAACTTGAGCATAAAGGCTTAGAATTAATGATCCATGTTATATAGCTAGAAAGAGGTATAAAAAGGATTAAAAATGTATTTGTTTCCTGATTCCTGGACTGATTTAGTAATGTGTTACTTAGTATTCCTCAGGCCTACGAAAGTCTCTTTCACAGGAGTTAGTTACACAGACTTAGAATGTGAAGCTATTTACAACCAAAACTGAGCAATACTCCAAGTCTCAGTAATTATGGAGGGCACATCTAAAATGTTCTAAGATGCTCTCTGCCTCCAGGTGTTCACACCCTTGTGTAAGCCTTTTCAGATGAGTTTTAGACAAACTCAGGGCTTATTTTCCCCCCAACAGAATGCAATCAAGATGCTATATGCCAAGTCCACTATTATTATTACATGCTCTTGTAATTTCCCTTTTCTGGCTGATGCTTGCACTAACTCTCGATCTTGATGTTAATTTTTAAAAAATGATATATAAAAAGGCTACAAGGCAAAAAAAACTGAAGGAGTCCATTAGTCCATTTGCTTCCAGAGAGGAAACAAATCCTGCCCATTGTCATGTGAACTTGGTTCTTTCCTCAGTAAACTGAAAATCCCATTCAATGTAAGCACCCTGACTGCATCCTGGTGAGAGAGCCCAGTGCAGAACTCCCTGGCTTTCATTCCGTTCACAGAAAGTGTTAAGCCACGATGTAAGCCTATGAAAAATTACAAGGCTATGCTAGATAACTAAACAATAATTCATATGCCTTCTTTTCAATAAAACAGGTGCAATTTTGTGGACACAGAAGCAACCATCCAGTTTCCCAATGATGTCCCTCCTCATCCTCTTGTTCCAGCTGCACCCTGAAACTTGGGTTCTGTAACCATCGCTTGCATCTGGTGGGTCTGCTGTGGCAGACAGCAACTGCAAACGTGTTCTCTCTTACCTTCCTGGGAAAATATGATGCTCAATTGTCTATTACCACGTATTGCAAGGCCCAAATCATTTATTTCTGAGTGGTTAAGGATATTTCTGTATTAACAAATCCTTGTGACATAAGCATTAATGGAAAGTATAATTCAATCTCAAGGTAACTTATGGAACATTTATCCTGAATTGCTTTACCAAGGACTGAAAACAGATGATCAACATTTTCCTCGATGATACATTTGGCCGAGGACTATTGTGACAGGAGAAGGAAAGGGGGTAAGGAGGAGATAACAACTTCCTTATGTTACCAAGCAGGTTTTCACTCAGAGGCTCTATTTGACTAATATCTCCTGTATCTGTCATATTCCTTTGCAAGTTCTGAAAGTGAGGAAGAAATTGTTGTAATCATTTTTTTCCTGAAAAAAAATCAGCTAAATTCTAATGTGGTTTGATTATACCCAGTCGCAAAAATGTCAAGTGGATTTCCATTTAGAGTGCTTGCTTAAACAGCCGTGCAAATGGCGAACACCCGAAAATCAGCATATATCACTAGTGTCCCGAAATGTTTTTTTCAACATACAGTTACATTAATCCACTCTCTTCCTCTTGAAAATAATGCATTTTTTTCCACCACATCATTTCTTAAATGAGGGTGATCCATCACCACTGGAGATTCACCAGAGAGGCCCATTAATAAAAGCAGACAGATTCAGTTGTGTTTCCTTTGCGAAGGCTTGGTCCTCATGAGTGCAATGTATGGTTGCTTGTGCCAGAAAGGAAAAAAAAAAAAGAATCCAACCCAGATGTTTTTATAACTTCTATTTTCCTTGCGAAGGCATTTCCCCAGAGGATAATGTATGACAACTCTCATTCCAGTCTTCATTAAGAAGCTGTTCATCTCAAAATATTTAATTTAATGTAGAAGCATGGGGGTTACCCCCTCTTTTCTCAAAATTAAGAAATTAAAAACAGAAATCACAGCTATCTCAGACATCCTACCCTCTGATTAGCTCAAGAGTCGAATGTGGTTAAAATCCACACATACATTCAAATGTCCATTTCAATAGTAATTAGGGACTCACCATCTGGAATGCAGCAAAATTTCAACTTTTTAGCAAATGTCTTTCACATCTTTTCTGTGTGTGAGAGGGTATGTAGGTGTGTATGTGTTCAAATGTATAATAAGGAGATCCATGAAAGAACTGAAAATTTGAATTTCAGTATTTAGATTAAGAATCAAGATGCAGTTGACTCATAAACGAACAGGTATAAGAAAAGAATTTGCTAAATGGCATTTTATTGAGAAAAATTAAATGGGAATTTTTCTCCTGACCAACCTCAGTTTATTTTGACTCTAATATATAAGCATATCACATGTTTAGGTAGCACTAATGACCATGTTTAGTTTAATCTCCAAATTCTGCTACTAGATTTTAAAAATCTGGATTTTTCATATGTTATAGTAAATGCTGCAACATAACATTTTAACTTTAATGAATAACAGAATTCATCTTCTCATATTTAGTCTGACAGCTCAACACTTTAAAGTATACTGTGAATAAAATGAAGATCTCTGTAGTGTTCAATCAAATATTGAATCACTTCAATAATATTGAAAATGAATTTGTGCTAGTGTATAAGCCATCAAATAATCAAAACTTAACCATGTAATAAATTTACAAAATTTAGGACAATATAAAACATACTACTTAGCCATTAAGAAACTTCCTAATTGTTGTAATTCTTGTCAGATAGATGCAAGGGAAAATGATCAAGTAAAAACAATTGAGAGACTACAAGTCAATTAATTATAGCAACATTCTTAAGTGATAGATCATTGGGGCCATGAAGTATAAAATATAGAAAAAATTCTGAGTAGAAACTGTGCTGGGAATCAAATTGCCTGAAGTTGCCAAAAGATGGGAAGCAGTTTACAAGAGAAGAAAATATGATAAGACCCAGATTTAAGATCAAAATTACACATCACTATGTTGAAAATAAAAAGGCTATCCTAAAGAAAGTTAATTCAAGTCAATTGAGCAAGTCAACATGAGGACTTATATCGAAGCACAGTGAATATGGAAAAGTAGCACAGTAAGATCCAGAATGGCAAATACATTTGCTATAGTATTTTTCTTGCAATTTCCTGAATTTATTTTCCTGTGAATTTTATAACGTCTCAGGACACCTGAGTTCATGTTAATACTAATTGGTTCCACCCAAGAAAATCACCAACTGGAGTTAGTATTTAAAAAGTCCTAAGTAAATACCCCTCCAGCTAAATAAATAGAATGACCCCAAGAAGTTGAAAAATCACTGTTTAAGAGAAAAACGAGAGAACTGAGCATGCTAGTGAAGCCACATGATGATTCAGGAAGCACTGTTGAGGCAGTTAGTTTCAACCCCAAAGAGGGATGAGACAAGAAGGAAGTTTCCAGAGACAAAGGCAAAGCCTATGGACCCTTGACCAATCTTGAGTGAACTTCACAGCAATGTGCCAACGGGGATGACATGAGAATCAGATGGAGCTTTCACCACGGTCTCTCTGTACTCAGTTACCAAGTCTTTGCCCAGGCATTCACCATCAGGTAGACCTAAGCCTGGGAAGAAAGGACAAGGCAGGGAACCAATGCAGCAGCGATATTCACAAGACAGTGCTTTGGAAATGATCTGTACAACTTGGCTGGGAGGAGAGAAAGTAGGAGAAAATTGAGGGAAAGGGTAACAAGTTTGACAAGAAAATATAAATGTAAATGTAACCCCTCTGTACACTTTGACAATAAAAAAAGAAAAGAAAGCTAACAGAGATATCTACCAAGGATCATGGGACCATTTCCAAGGGCAAAGTGGCTAGCCCTAAGATTAGGTTACAGGAGGAGAAATAATAAATTCATGGAGAGAATCTGGGCTTTTTACTACAGTATAGTCTGCTAAAGGCTGGAGACATAGGCCACAGAGAACAGAGAAGGCCCTCTGAAAAACTCTGGTCCTAACCCATGTGTGTAGTAGCAGTCCTCCAAAGCTCAAAGGCCATACTACAGGACAAAGAGATCTTTGTTAATCCAGTGTTATAGAGGGGAGACATGTTAGTTTTCAAAGCATTTGAAGTCAGTGATGAAATGAATTTAACTAAAGCTGTAAGAATGCCCCAATGGAGGTCAAATACAGATTAGGCTCATTTAGCTCTCTCTCATCACTCAGAGCTGAAAAAAGGGCAGCTCTGTTCTGGAGACAAATATCATTTACTTTCGTCTCCTACCTACAATGTCTGTCATTTAAAAAGTAATGATGAGAGAAAGAAACAAGCAATGTGACCTTTGGTGAAGAAAGGATATAATCAATGGAAATGGGACTAGAATTGGCTGTGAGACTGGAATTATCAGACAAGGATTTAACAAAAACTAACAGAAATGTGCCTAGAAGCAGAAACTTGCACTCACAGATGGAGAATTTCAGCACAGAGACAAACACTACAAAAACCAAAAAAAAAAAATCAATATCAAAAATACAATACTGGAACTGCGTTTTGTAAAATTAACACCTGACACGTCACAATGGAAGAATCTATGGATGTGATTGAAATTATAAGGGCATAAGATTCTATGTATATATGTGAAAATGCAAACAGGAAAATTGAGGGAGTAATGGGGGTTGGGAGAGATGAAGGAGAATGAAGAAAAGGGTGACATTGTACTCATAACCAGCCATGTTGAACTGAAACTTCTTTGTACAATTAAAGATAACAAAAGAAATTATACCAAAAACATACAAAAGGAAAGAAAGAAAGAGAGGGAGGAGGGAGGGAGGGAAGGAGGGAGGGAGAGAGAGAGAGAGAGAAAGAGAGAGAGGGGGGAGGAAGGAAGGAAGGAAGGAAGGAAGGAAGGAAGGAAGGAAGATGAAAACACCTAAGATTTGTGGGACAATATCATACTTAGGTCATTGAAATTCTAGAAGGGACAGAAAATAGAAAATAGTTCTAAAGAAATATTTGAAGAAATTATGGCTGAAATTTTTTCTCCAAAATGGTAAACTATCTCAACATAAAATTTAGATGTCTCAATAAACCACAAACAGCATAAACGCAAAACAAAAGAAAAAATCTATTTTTATGACAAACTGGTTAAAAAAAAAACTAAAGAAAGATAAATGTTACGAGTAGTTTGAAAAAAAAGAATGCTTATGTATAGCTTCTGTAGCCGGCTTCTCACCAGAAACAAGGGCTAGTCTAATTGAGTGACATCTCTAAAGGGCTGAAAGAAAACAAAAATAAGAACTGTCAAATGTTTTCACATCCAGTGAAAATATTCCTCAAAAACAAAGGTGAAAGAAAGACAGTTCTGGACTAACAGTAGCTGAGAAAATTTATATCTAGCAGAACTGTGCTACATGCAATGCTGAGACATTCTTCAGGAATTGACAATATATGGAAGAAATCAAAACAGATGAGGTGAAAGCGAGTGAACGAGAGAGTTACCAGATGAGGTAAAGTATGAATACATGCAAATACCTTTTTTAGTTATATACACATACAAATTTATATTTTTAAAAGAATCTTGCCACACAGAAGTATATGACAATAAGAGCATATTATACTGTTGTACATTTTTATATTGTTAATGAAATAGAATAGGATCTTCTCATTGTAAATGAAACAGTATATTAAAAATATGCATTATCCAGGTGCTGGTGGCTCACACCTGTAAGCCTAGCTATTCATCAGGCTGAATCTGAGGATCAAAGTTCAAAGCTAGCCTGAGCAGTACAGTATATGAGATTCTTACCTCCAATTAACCGCCAAAAAAAAGCCAGAAGTGGAATTATAGCAGAGCAGTAGACTTGAGCAGAAAACGAAACAAAACTTTGGGACAGCACCCAAGCCTTGAGTTCATGATTCAGGACTAGCACCAAAACTATATGAATATATGTACTATAACACAGAGTTGTAGCTTTAGTGTTGATGGATTTGATAAAATAGGATATCAAAAATGCTTAATTATATTCAACAAGAGAAAAAAACAGAGGTGATTTACAAAAAGCCAAAGGGATAAATAGAAAATAAATATGAAGATGACAGGAAACCCAACTATAGGAATATACCAAATTATAACCAACTAATCAGAAAGTCATAGATATAAAATAGTCATATACATAAAATACTTTGATTTCTTAAGAATACGTTATGGAATTAGTAAGCTATATGCAAATCAAAACATTTTATAACAGGGTAAGACACTTGCATCTGTAAACTATTACCTGATAACAAATATTTTTTCCTAAAATTTTAGAATTAGGTCAATATTTTTGTGTGTAATTTAATTGCCTCCTCTATTTATACAATGATTTATTTTCCAGACTATTTCTATAATCAAAGAACCTTGTTGTTTGATTTATGAAACATAATGTTTAGAGGTTATTAAACATATCGTATGTAAAAAAATCTAAAGAAAAGTATTAAGGAGAAAAGAAGTTGCTCACCAAATTACCCTAGACCACCACATTTCACAGAATAGATAGATAGCTATCTATTCAGATTATTTTAGGTATGTAAATAAAATCTCATAGATATATGTATATGTCAAAATTCATTATGCATTCATGTAAGTAAAATGTACATATTATTTTGTAATTTGATTTAGTCACATTTCCAACTATATAATGCAGCAATATTTTCACTATCAATAACAGCTATCACTATCTATAACAGCAATATGATGGGCATTTTTCTCAGCACCTGAGAAATTAACTTGTTTTATTCTTTGTGATACTCAGTATGTTAGTTATAATTATTATCTTCACTTCCAGATGAGAAAAAAAATGATGGGCAATAAGGTCAGATAACTCATTCTAGGTCATATCACTAGAACAGAATAACAGAGGCCCTCATCCTCCCTAACAGTTGCTTAGTAGTCTATTCTGTACCAATGTGCCCTGCCTTATTTAATTAATCCCATATGGATAATTACTTAAGCTTCTTCTATTATAATCAGTATTGCAATAATTTTTTTCATTGTCTGGTATTTGGGAGCTATCTAGTCCCAGGAATGGCTGGTCAGTCCTTCTCAGGAAAAGCTAATCCTAAACTTGGTAAAGAATTTCCAGGCCCAAATACCCTCTGATCTAATTCTAATTCACTCACTCACTCTTATTTTCCCTTCCCTATGTCACCCTAGGGCTAGATATCAGGGAACAAAAAAAGACCACAACCATAGCCACAGTGTGTCATCAATTAGCCAAGAGTCCATCCTAAACTGCTGACCTTACCCTGCCTTATCTTCTCATGGAAATCCAAAAAGAGGTCTATTCCTTTTCCTGGCACTTGCCTGAATCCTGCCCTCCACAGAGTCCTCTAGGAAGAGCTTTATGTGCCCTTTTTTCTCCAACATTTGTAGTTCTTTCTTCAGTGGCATAACTTTTTTTGGTGAGGTCACTCAGTCACCTTTATACATTTAAAATCCTGACTATCACACAAGAAGATTTCTTCTGATATCCCCTTACCAATATTTTTTTGGGGGGGGAATCTAGCCCAAAGCTTCCATGCACTTTTTTATTATTCATGCTTTTATGCATCTTTCATAGAGTTTATCAGCTATCCATATTTTCCCTTAGCAAAGGAATGCTTCTATTTTACTTCTGGGGTAGGGAGAGGCAGGCTGGCATTCCTCATTTGTGGTTGAAGCTGGGTAACTATACATCCAGGCTACTCTGGACTCTCAGAAGGAGAGCACATGTTCCCCATAACTCATCAACAGTTAAAATTAAAGTGCCTGGGAGTTGGCCTCTGTGGGAAGAACACCTGCCTGGAATAGGAGAAAAATAGACTCATAAGCCCCCAAGAGTGATCTCCTTGCCTGTTTTTGTAATGCAAAGTTTGTTAATAAGAGCCAGCTGTCTCTTACAAGAGGCAGAGTTCCTGCACAGAACATGTTTACTACAGGACCGTCTCAAAACAACCAACTGGGCAAGTATCCTCAAGCTGTTTTTAGATGAACTAAAAAAAAAGAAAGAAAGAAAAGAAAAGAAGATACATTTAATAGAACTACTGCTCCACAACTTCAGAAAGCTTTCCAATAAATTTAAGATGGAACTCGGTAAAGGAAAAAGATAATTCTGCCTGGAAATTGCATTCCAGAGTTTAGAAGAAGGCTGAGCTGTTCTTAAGACTCTTACTGTTTTCCACCTTCATTTGGATCAATTCATTGATGCAATTTTTGACCTGGTAATCATTCAGATCTCTTTACTTGCTCAAATACACATCGATAATCTATGTTTTCAGTCTCATACAAACAAATTTAAAGACAGAGATGATTCCTAGATCTAAAACTGGATGTCTTTAAAGGAGTTTCTCAAAACAAAGTGTCACTCTTCTCTAGTAAATGTGATATTTGTCCTAGCACTTAAAAGAACAGCATACAAATTTTCTCCCACATTTTTACTACCATCAATCAGTTGTACAAAGAGATTCCATTTTGGTATGACTATACATGCATACAATGAACCTTCATCAAGTTCATCCCTCACCAACCTCCCCGATCCTTCCCCTTTCCCCACACCAGTTTTAAACATGTATTTTTCCTGGAAAGATTTAAGAGCTTTCCATGAGATTTATTATTGAGGGAAGGAACATTATGGAAAAGAAACTGAGTTATCTAATGCATGGGCTGTGATTGGGAATATCCTTAAAAGTAGATCCTAGTTAAAAGAGATTGTTCACAAGGAATTTACATACTAAATCACGTCCACTGGGTAGTGCAGGAGTCCATATTCTGAGCAGTGATTTCCATTACAAGAAAATCTCATTGAATCCTGTGGATATACTGAGTTATTACCCACAGTGGACGAAAACCAACATGCAAACTAAAGTGTAGTAAGACAGAATTACTGATGCCATTCTATGGGAAGGATTTGTCTGTGCCCATTAAGGAATTAAAAGGTAGGAAAGTGTTTAAAGCAGACATTCACAGAGAAGCCCCAAAGAGGAGTCTGATGGAGTCCTCTTGGGGGATGGTGTTTAAAGTACAGGGCTTTTTCCATATCTTCTCCCCTTGCTTGATGGCTTGTGCATGAGCTCTCTTGGCTTCTTGTTGCTTATGGGAAGTAGAGCATTTGAGCCTGAGGTATTTATTATGGGAACATAAAGCCCCATGATGGGCTACATGTTATATCTACCACTTTTTAATCTACATTTACCTAACAGTTGCCCTTTCTTCTCCTCACTATTAAAAGATTTCCCTCACTATTTAAAGATTTCTGTCAAATCTGCTAAAAAAAAAATAAAAGGCAGTCAAAGGAAAAATAAAAGATAGAAGAAAGGTGTTAGAGAAAAGCAGCATTAATGACATGAAACTTACAAATGTTTATGTTCAGTAGGAAGAGCCAATGGCATAGGGCTAAAAATGAATGCTCAGGACTGAAAATCCCCCACAGCAAGAGAGTTAAGGCATTCTGAATCTCATTGTCTTTTTTTTTTCTTTTTCATAAAAGGAAAACAGTGCTAACCTCCCAGGGTTCTGTGAGAATTATGAGATGAATACATTAGTGGCTGACATATGGCAAAAATTCAAAAAGTGCTAGCTAGTATAAAAAAATACTAAAATAACAATGTTAGCTTTATTTATTATTAAATCAAAGACTTAAATGACGCCAGCATGATTTTAAGAAATAATCACGCCACATGATCTAGGTAGTCCTCATGATAAAAGCAATATACAGTCTGTGAAAACCAGCTGACCAGCTTTGAATTTTGACCTGTTCCCAGGCTACTTCCTCCACAGACTGCAAAGCTCTGGTGGTGCTGAAACCCAGCTACCAAAGAATTTATGGAACACTGTTGGTCAAACTAGGTCTGGTGTTTGGCAGGTTCTGCGAATTACTCTATGCAGTAGGGCAGGGTGCTGCCATCCTTAGTAGGTGAACATCTTGTTCATTCTTCAAGAAATGAAACAGAAAGAGAAATCACAGCTTTTTCTACTCATCATGACTATTTCTTCTGTAGCAACTGATTTGTTAGAAAATTGTACGCCGAAACAAAATATGAAAAATTCATACATGACAGCAAATGCAAATGGGAATCAAGTTTACAAATTATTTTGAGTTTAAAAAAAATCTGACAAATCAACATCTGCTCCTAGAAAGTTACTCAGACATGCTAATAAATGAAGAAAGATGAAGTTATACATAAAACCATGAGATTAAATGAGACTTCAGGGTAAGTATCTTTATTTTTTTTGTCTTCTTGGGAAGAAATATATGAATTTTTCACATAAGATTTGGCTATTCCAGTCTTGCTAACCTCCAAAAGAAGATCAAAATTTTTGACAAGTGATTGTATTACTAAGACAATACTTGTTGATTTCTATGACAAGCCATTTTAATAACTATTTATATGATCAAATACAATAGTGCCTACCATTTAGCTGCCCATTTCCATATTTATTTCTAAATTTCCTTTCCACTTCCCACAGATTACTCTAACATTTTCACAATTCTGAGTCTCTTTTGCCCTACCTACTTTTAAAATTATCCCACAGTTTTCTATGTACAAAGTCTAAGCATCTGGAATTTAGCCAGTATAGACTTTCAACAATTCTATAGTTGAAATTTTATAAATTGATATTAGAAAGTACACACACACACACACAACCTACTCAGGAATCCAAGATATTCAGTTTTGACCTGCCAGTGGTTGATCTGAATTCTTGTCATCCATAAAGGACACCAGTGGCATGCCAAACTCTTGGATGGTTCAGATCTGGGACATGATTTCTGTTAATGAGGCACCTGTGAGCAGTACCTCAAAAAGAAACTTATAGAATCAGATAGAGACCACTCACTCAATTGCTTCCTGCTCCTCTGCTTCCCACGTGCTGATGTGGTGTAGAAAAGAAAATTCTTATGATGGAACATTGTGTAGGAAATACTAATCATCACCCAAAAGCTGTGCTTGATTTTGAAAAGGAGGTGTGAAAGGAGGAATAGAGGGAGGTGGGGGAAAGGACTAACGGGAGGGAATAAGAGGAAGGAGGGAAGGAGGAAATGAAGGTGAAAGGGGGAAGACAGAGAGGGGGGGAGAGAGGGAAGGAAAGAGGGAGAGAGGTTGTATAAGAGCATCCCAGAAATAGGGATATAATTCCCATGAAAGAGCTTAGAGAAAGTGAAAATAAATTTAGAAAGTGAAAATAAATCACTATCGGTCAATTTTGATGCACTTTCTCTACTTACTAGCCTCACAGTCAAACTACCATCAGAGACCAAGGTGCGTTGTCATTTCTGGCAATCTTGCCACAACCCAGCTGCTGCCACAGCATCCTATTCTGATCTAATGCTACAAAATACAAAAGGGGGTGGCTAGCAATATCTGGGGCTCATTTTTCAATGAGAAGATCTACTTAATAAGGACTTAATTTCCGGAAGAGAGTAAGTATAATCATTGAGCCCTTTACATTTGCAGTTACTTTTACTGGGTTAGAAATGCTTTTGGCAAAGGTAGTCTGTATTCAGGCTTGAGGTAATAACATGGGATCAAATAATTACAAGATGAAATCATAAAAGGTATGATTCATTTATGTTTTATCAAGATCACCTGTTAGGATTTTTGCTCATGTTTTACACAAGTCTGTTTGACATAAGAAACTCAAAAGAAAATATATAAATGACCTACTATTTCTACTTTTCAGTGCAAGTGACAATGATTCAGAAGTGCCATATTCAGTGTATAATTTACAGACAATTATGTCCCATATTTGTAAGGAATCTGGTCATAAATCTTTAAATGGAACAGTTTAACCAACTTTAAACAAATGAACAGCTGACTGTAGTTGTAATGATATAATATAGAAGCATAAAAACTGAAGGAGTATAGTCACCTTGTAAATTTTCTCCATTTCATCTTTATACTCTCTCTCCTATTTATTGTGTCATATATCAAATGATTCTGCTTCCCAGAAAACCCATTTTTATAAGAACAGCACCAGCGACACAGCCATGCAACACTGGAGAACATGACCTCATCTATGCTCCACATGGCCTTGTGTGATCTCTTTCATCACTGTTGAAATGCAAAGGAGCCTTATGAAATCAGTCAAATGGAGACATTTCAATGTTCACTAACCTAAGGTTTTCTTGGGTGAAGAACAACTCTGGACAAATGTGTCCATTTGGAAAGCAATGGAGTCCTGGCTACTTAACAGGGCTGCTTCTGGGAGTCATGAATAATGGGGTAGACTACCAATCGCAAGGAAGTCACACTGTTCCTGAGCCAATCCTTCATCTTGAGGGGTGAATTAAGTTGGTTAATATACCCACTGGTCTTAGAAACAGCCTTGATAACTGTTGATAAGATTGAATTATTTAAATTGCCACTAAATTGCCTCCTACAACTACTTTGTCACGATCAGTAAAAGATTCAGTGCCCTGCGTAGGGTGGTGACTAGCACCATTCCACGAAGAGACACAGGGAGCATTAAGTGTACCTGGCTTAAAACACCGTTATCGAGAAGGCTTGATTCATTGTTTTTGAGTTATCTTTCTGTTGGTTTCTAATAACTCCAGGAGGTTACTCTGAGTAACCATTACAGAATATTCTTATCCTTCTATCACAGATTTCTGGCCTTTCAACATTTTATCCATGCATATCTCCCCTTTTATTAGAGAAATAGAAAGTATCATTTGTTGACTTCTCAGAGAAAGTCCTACTATTGTCATTTATTTATGATGGCCATTCAGATGTGGAAAGTATTTATCATTTGTAACTTAGTTGTATATCCCAAGCAGCTACCTACCATCAAATCCTTGAAGACAACACACATGATTGCAAGATGTCTGTTTTACTCAGAAGAGCATATGAAGTACTGTTCTTAAAGCTAATGCAATGTGTGGGATGAATTTAAAAGTTATACATTTTTCATATAAAAGTTAGTAAAGAAGTTTTCTTTTTTTTGGGGGGGGTCTGGTCGTGGGGCCTGAACTCTGGGCCTGGGTGCTGTCCCTCAGCTCTTCAGCTCAAGGCTAGCGCTCTACCACTTGAGCCATAGCGGCACTTCCGGCTTTTTTTTCTTTTTGCTTATGTGGTGCTGAGGCATCGAACCCAGGGCCTCAGGCATGCAAGGCAAGCGCTCTACCACTGAGCCTCCTTCCCAGCCCCAGTAAAGAAGTTTTGTGTGTACATTCAGACTTAATCACCCCATCTCAGAATTATATAGACTCTTAAGACATATTAAGGTAAGAACTGTAAGATAAATTAGTTATTTGTATCATTTTAATTACCCCAACAATTTTGTTTGCTAGTTAGGGCAGAAAATTAGCCCCTACTTTTTTTTTTTTTTAGCAGCACTGTGGTTTAAACTCAGCCTCTCTCTTGCTCAGATACTTCCTGGGTTGTGTGTGTGCTTGAACTATGTCTCCAGTCCTGTTTTTGTTGGATATTTTAGAGACATATCTCATAGACTATTAATTTACTTTATTGTTACTATACAGGTGATGTACAGAGGGATTATAATTACACAAGTCACGTAATGAATACATTTTCTTTCACACAGTGAAAGAAAATTCTCTGCCATTCTCTCCCAGTCCTTCCCGCTCATCTCCACCCACAAGTTGTGTAGTTCAACTTTAATCAGTGTCCAGTGAGCTCCACTGCTGTATGTTTTCACCCATTCTCCCTCTAGTCTTGTGACCTCCTCCAACCTTTCCAAAGATGTACACTTGAATACACCATACATAAGATAAAGAAGCCAGAATGATCAAAAACTGAAAAAAGAAAGAAAAAATAGAGAGGTCTCTTGTTCCCGTATCTTTGAGTTGTTCCAATATGTATATTATTTTATATAAATATGAAGATGCACTTAGGCAATGCACCTTTATGTTTCTCTCCAAAGAGTATCTTCTTTTGGTCTCACTGTGTGTGAGCATCTTCAATCCTGTATACTTTATCATATCCCAGGGTAATTTCATGGTTACAATAAAATGAGAGATTACTATAAAATCCAGACCCTGGTCTTAGAAATATTAGACTAAATCTCTTTCCTGAACTGTATACTAGTTTCAGTAGTGGCCAGAGAGGACAGAGACCATCACAGACAAACACAGTGACAAATTTCTTTCCTAATTCTAATATATACTTTTACTGACTTACAAAAACTAATTTTCATAAATTTCATCACTAGGTAATTTTTTAGTATTTGCTTCATTACCAAAAACATCCAGCATGAATATCTTACAAGAAATATCTGTCAGTCTGTCTACTTACCTATATACAAATCTCATTATTTATGTATCTAACATGAATGAAATACAAGAAAAGCTGAAAATATTTCTTAAGCATAATCATGTCTATAATAAAAATTGGTGATAATCACTGCATGCTGGGATATGGATCAGATGTCCTAATATAAATTAAATTCAGAATACTAGCAAAGGATCTGGGCATTATGTACAACTGTTCATTGGAAAAAATTATATATATATATATATATATATATATATATACACCATGGGCCAAGCCTTATACTTATGCAATTTATGTGAAACCAAATGGGGCCCACATGGTCTAAGGAGACCATAGTTGTCAGAAAAATTAAACCCCTCCCAACACTCCATATATAAGCTTAAGGACTGCTGTTATGCATCATGAACACAAAGTCTCTAAAGAAAAAAAGTATAATTGTTCAGTTTGTTATTTTGCATATATTGAATGAGTAATAAATCAGATTCAAATAGATTTTAGAGGATAGAGAATTATTTAAAATGTGAGCTATGACTTGAATGATTCTTAAAACAGAAATTTATGAAACTCAATTTTTCAAAAACTTTGTTAAAGAACTAATAAAAATGACAAAATGAGATGTATAATTACTAAAAAGGAAAAAAAAATCTCTCAACACAGTAAATATGGCATCCAGTTGAGCAGACTTGGTTATGCTACAGATACCAGAGAAAGCAGGTATGGTTTTGCCCAGAATGTAATTTTGACTCTTGTATGAGAGTCAGAAAAATCACACTATTAAAACAAAGAATATATGAAATTTTCATTTTCTCTATTGTTTTACTTCACTAACTATATTATTTATTATACTATCACTTCATTCCCATAGAAAATATTAGTCAATAGGTTTCAAGTTGTTAAACAATTAGTTTAAAATCTCCCGTGAGAACAAGTACTGGATTCCAGTCTCAGGGAAGTAGCCCACGCCAGGGATCCTAACCAACGTTTGCTTTAATGTTCTCCAAATGTGTATAGGCACCTTTTTTTAAAAAAAGCAACCCACAGGTGGCTTTTCTTTTGGAAGCATAGAGAAGAATATTAGCATCTCAGACTCTAACAGTGACCATACAATTCCCAGCTGCTGGCTCTCCTATCTGCATAACCCTCCCCCACTCGACTAGCTCCTGTGTGAGTCAGACTATGACTTGTTTCTGACAGTATATGAACATGGGTGGGGGACATGTTTCTTCCATAATTGCTCATGTTATGAAAACCAGCCCACATGCTTTAAGTCTTTATCTAGCTGCCTTGATGGAGAAAGTGGGTGGCCATGTTGAGAACCACATACTTGGCCAGGAGCTGCTGATGTTGCTTCTGTAGGCCACAGGTCCTGATCCATCAGACCTGCCTGTAGCCTTCCACTGAATGATGACCACCAGGCCTTCAGCCATTCAACCACGAGGAAATGAATCCTGTAACAATCTGATTGAGGTTGAAAGGAGATACTTTCTCAGCTGAGCTTCCAAATGAGAAGGCCAGCACAACCCATACCATGGTTGGAAAGTGAGGAGAACATGAACAGAGAAGCCATTCAAGCTGTGTCTGCTCTTCCGCTGATGTGTTATAAACTAATACTCTGGATTGGAACAGGACTGCCAGGAGTGTTTCATAAGGAAGTGAAGGCATTTCTGTTTCAGTTTATTTCCATCTAAATCATCTTTGTATCCCTTCCCCATTCTTGAGAGGTCTGCTCTAGACTTCTGGGGTTACTTCAATTATTTTGGACTTGAGGTTTGGAGCAAATCCAAACTTCACTAGTGTGCAGAGTACTTGTGTGAAGTAGATAAAAGTTCTCTTGTTACTCACGTTGTTCAAGTACTTTTATTCTGAAAGCTAAAAAAAATCATCTCCAGAGTCATTGTTATTCCACATCAACTGCGCAGTGCTTGAATGGAGACTTTCTAATTTACTTGAAAAAACATAACAGTATTTAGAAAAAAATTTTCTTATTATCCATTGATTTGCTAGAATGACCTTTATAAAAAGTAAAAATATATCCGGGGGGAAAAATCTACTGAATTTCAGAGACTTGAGTCACTTATTTTCAGAGACTATAACTGAAGGAGAACAATCTGAAAGATTTACAAATGTTTGCAAATGATGTTGTGTTCTTGTTATTTTTGTGGGCCAGTCCTGGGGCTTGAACTGAGAGCCTGGACACTGTCCCTGGTGTTTTGTGCTCAAGACTAGCACTCGCTTCCTTGAGCCACAGCTCTCTTTCTGGGATTTTGGTAATTAATGAGAGAGAAAATTCTCACCGATTTATCTTCCCAGACTGGCTCTGAACTGCAGTCCTCAAAGGCTGAGGCCTCCTGCATAGCGGGGATTACAGGCATGACCACTGGGGCCTGCTGTTGATGTCTGTTAAAATGGGAATCATGTCTGAAAGAAATTTTGACAGATGTATTGACAAGCACTTCAGTTTCCTTATTTATTACTTATTATTTGCATTTTGGTAAGTGCTGAAAAACAAAACATGAACCTAACACCTTGACACAGCACACTTATTCCCTAAGAATCTAGTAGGTTGGGCCAGACTGAAACCAAGGGGTCAGAGGTCTATTTTTCTCAATAGCTAGTGAGGAATGCAGACTCATGCACTCTTACTCATAAGCACACACTTGCACACTTCTACAAATAAGCACAAACACATACAATTGCACATTCTTTTTCTTTTTTTGTCAGTCATGTGGCTTGGACTCTGGCCCTGAGTGCTGTTCCTCAGCTGTTCAGCTCAAGGTGAGCACTCTACCACTTGAGCCACAGTGCCACTTCCGGTTTTCTGGTGATTTATTGGAAATACGTTTCACAGCCTTTCCTTCCTGGGCTGGCTTTGAACTGCTATCCTCAGATCTCAGTCTCCTGAGTAGGTAGGATTATAGGCATGAGCCACCAGTGCCCAGCATGACTGCACATTCTTACATATGAATACACACAGGTACGCACTCTTGTACAGTTATGCACAAGTACACACTCATGAAACTCTTGAAAACAAGGGCAAACTTACACAGACACAGGGAAAAAAGCACACATTTACAGCGTCGTGCAAGCCATGCATATTCTTGCACATTTTTTTTTAATTTTATTTTATTTGTGAACATGCTGTACAGAGGAGTTACAATTACATGGGCAGGAAAGTTTGGTTTTCCTCCAAAGCTTTTTTTTTTGTTTTTTTGTTTTTTGGTCAGTTGTGGGGCCTGAACTCTGGGCCTGGGCTCAAGCCTAGTGCTCACCACTTGAGCCACAGCTCCACTTCTGGCTTTTTCTGCTTATGTGGTGCTGAGGAATCGAACCCAGGGCCTCATGCATGCAAGGCAAGCACTCTATCACTGAGCCACCTTCCCAGCCCCCTCTTGCACATTTTTGTATGTGGTATACACACTCTTGCACATGTGGACAGGATCTTGCACATGTAAACTTGAACATACCAAAGCACACATGCATATACTCTTACATACTCTAACATACAGAAACCCACTCTCACGCTGACATTCTGCTAGTGTGTGCTTGCTCACATGCCACTGCATACTCTTGCACTGTGTCACTTCTGGGATAATGTATGTGTGTGTGTGTGTGTGTGTGTGTGTGTGTGTATCTCTCTCTCTATATATATACATATATATATATATATATATATATATATTCAAGGTGGATGTAGTCCATATATATATATGGACTACATCCACCTTGAATTTTTCAGGAAATCTTACTTAATTATCTCTATTTTATCAGACTTACATTCCTTCTGATATGTGCCCAGAAGTGGAATTTGATCAAATTACTTCAACCTGATGTACAAAAATGGACCAATAGAAACTTACGAAGTTTTTAAAGGACTTAAAGAAATGGTAACAGTTGAGGTAGAATTGATCAAATATTATATTCATGAATACAAATTTTATAGTGAAGCCCTCTGTCCAATTAATACACATTAATTAAAAAAAGACTATGAGCTGGTTGCTGGTGGTTCACACCTATAATCCTAGCTACTCAGGAGGCTGAGACCTGAGGACCACAATTCAAAGCCACCCTGGGCAGGAAAGACTTATCTCCAATTATCTACCAGAAAACTAGAAGTGGAGCTGTGGTAGAGTGCTAGCCTTGAGCAAAAGAGGTCAGGGATCTTCCCCAGGTCCTGAGTTCAAGCCCCATGACCAGTCAAAAATAAAAAAGAGAAGACTGGGCTGTCGACCACTTGATTCAAATCACTGTTAATTCAAACCTTAAGTATAGGCTATAACATTGTCACAATTTCCCCTCCTGCCATCCAATGTCCTCTCAGAGTTTATGCAATTAAATCTTAACCATAATTCTGTTAAAATATAAAGCAGAGCAATCATCCACTCAGATGTGGCCATTTCTTTCACTCAAGTTCAAAGCCTTATGATGGACTAGCCATCCTTGTTAGATGTACATCTTTGTTCTGATCATTTGCTTATTTCTGTGTAACAAATCATCCCTCAAAACTAATAGATGATGACAGACCCAATCCATTTGTTTTATACCACATGGTTCTGGGGTTTATATGGCCCATCAAGTTGGTCTTGCTCAAGTTATCTTGAATATTAAAGACTCTGATGGTTGCTGGAAAAACTTTCTTGATTATAAATCTGACAATGGTGGCTTCCCACCATGCTGTGGATGGGAAGGTATTCAGGTACATGGCCTCTTTATACAGATTGTACTTCCCACTGGCTGACAGCACAAGAGCCAGCAGTTTGAGGCTCAGAAGTTAGGAAGCACCATTTTCTACAACACTGCACACTGCTATAGACCCACTTCAAACACATTACCCTGGACCAGCAGTCACCAGCAGACTCAAGGGATGAGACCGAGGCCTTCTTCCTTCATGGAGAGAGGATCACAGGACTTAGAAGTCTTAAACACAGTAGAACTGGTTACTGCTCAGATCTTACCCCCTTTACATCTTCTCGCCAGTTCATCTCCAGTCCTATGTAAGTCCCTGTTCTCCTGGGAACGTATCAGGCAAGGTGGGTCCCATGAAGGAACACATTCCTTCCTTTGGCCATTGCTCTACCAGGCATCCAAGGTGTCTTCAAAGCTCAGTCTTCAAATGCCCCCTTGAAACCATGTTATTTTATAAACTATGTCATTAGCAGCTCAAGGGAATTTGGTCTTATTCTTCCATTGATATGCTTAATGGACCAAGTCATTACTGAATATAAACTGAGTTGAAGGATAATTAATCATTGATATTTACAATAATGACTTTAAGGGTATAAAAATATCTTTGACTTATGAAAATTGAATTATATTTAGTATAGCATAATTAGTAAAGCCAAGGATTAACCCTTTCATGTTAACAAAGTTGTTAGTTGCAGATATTAATATAATGAGAGTTGGGATAATTTAGGGGTAATAAGAAAAACACTTTGGACTATCTCTTTCTTTATATCTCCTTTAGTTCAAGTTCCATGGAGACCAACATGTTAAGCTAACTCATAACAGATGAAAATTGCTTCTTGTATTTATCTTGTGTATGTCTGAACATTATGTTTAGGACTTTCTGCTGGGGAGGAATGTGATTGTGAGTTCAAAGATTCATTTTATCTTTGCTACCTTAGGAACTGACAATGAAAAAGAAAACATTATAAATGGATGAACATATCCAACCTTTTAACAAGGTAATTGAAAACCACATGCTTTCATGAAGAAGTATAAAACCTAGAGGGTAGCACACAGTGTTACAAAAATGGCCTTTGATGTATGATGGAGGATAGGCTAAAATATAATTATCCTATGTCAAGGCTCATGTCCAATGAACCAATAAGTGCTATCTGTTCAGTGTCTTCAATCTGTCCTTCTCCCTCCACCCCAGCACCTTGAATTATGCCATCATCATTCTGGGGCCCACCATGCTAACAATTTCCTAAATGGTTTCCAAGACTCTCATCTTGCCCCTTTAAGTTCACTTTTGACATTGTCACTGCAGTAATATTTCTTAGAATGAAAGTGAATCATGCAGCGAAACCATTCCCAGCTTAAAACCCTTAATAGCTTTGTATTGGCCTAAGGGAAATAAAAGTATCAGCCCCTGAGTCTGACATGCAGGCCTCTCCTTCCCTCTCCACCCACCATGTCATTTCCAGTTCTGAAGCATGCACAGTCCCCCGCTCCATTCACTTTCTTAACTACTGAAATTTTAATTGAAATTCTTTCTGTCAACACACCTCTTTACTCTCCTTTCTTCTGTGGGAACCTACAAAGATACTGGCATTTGGTTACTATCTAGTGATCTCTCTATGCATAAATTGAGAATAGTATATAAGAGAAATTATGAGTAAATCAGATGGTTCCAGACAAAATTAGATGAGGAGAAGAACTGGCCAAGCTGGGTTGGGAGAAAGCCCAATGGTATGTTTTTCTGTACAGTTGAACTTCGGCTATGTTTAGGCTGGATATTTATACCCTTACTTTCAAGCATTAATCAGTAAATAGATTTGACAGTAGTTTTCTTCCCTAGAAGTCAGAGATAAAATAAGTGCACAGAATCGTCCCTGGGAAATTCTTGTGCTTGCAATCAATTTGGTGTTGGTAATTTGGGACTATATGGCAAAAAAAAAACTATCGACCTTGGACATGGTGACAAACACCCAGCAGCCAAACTACTAAGAAGGAAGAAGTAGAAGGCTTGTTATCTAGGGCTGGCCCACAAGTGTGAGATCCTAGCTGAAAAACGAATTATACTCAAAAAATGTGGAGGCATGGCTCAAGTGGTAGAGCACCTGCCTTGCCAGCACAAGGCCCACATTCATCCCCCAAGACCACATAACCCATACAAAAAAAAAGCCTAAGAAATGTGCAATAGTTTATGCATCTTCAAATTTGAGGGGGGAGGAGTCAAGCAGGGGACAAGACATACCAGGATAAGAATACCTTTGTTTATCTGTAAGAACGGGTGCTCCCAATATATACATTAGTTCATAACACTGCCACCTGGACTGACATCGTTGCATTATGTCAAGCCTCCGAGGAAGAAAATGATTGATGTTTTATCATTAGGTTGTATGTTGGCTGTAAATGTTTCATAAATGCTCCAAGTCAGGCTGCAGTTTCTTTTTATTTCTCATTTTCTGAAAAGTTCTCAAAATGGATTCTGAATTTTATCAAATGTCGGCACTGATTCCTTTTGAGATTCTTTATTATTTTCTTCTTAGTACAAGGAATTCAACTGACACAAAAAAATAGTGCTCAACAAATTTTATCATTACAGGGATAAAATATGGATCAGAATGTATTATTCTTTTGTGTCTATGGCTTAATTTGATTTGCTAGTATTTTGTTGAGCACTTCCCTGTCTATAATCAAAAGGTTTCAAATTTGACAAATACTGTGGGTATCGGTTCACTGTCACAGAATCTTTCCTTGTCTATACCCAGATTATATTAGTTTATTAAATAGCTTATTCAAATTTTGTATCATTTCTTGTAGCCTTAGGAATTCTGCTCATTTACTTTCTATATTTTCCATCTTTTTTCCTAACATTCCTTTATGTTGCTAACCTTTTCTCTAAAACACATACCGTATGTCTCATAATTATTCTAAAGTCTTTGTCTCTAAATTCTAACATCTGTATCATCTCTGAATCTGGTTTTGTTGACTCCTCCTTTTTTGAACCCCATATTGTTCATTTCTTTTGTAATAGGTCTTAATTTTTTTTCACATCTTATCTTTTTTCTAATCCTGTAGTGGGGATGGGATCAAGGGCCTCAGACATGCTAGGCAAGCTGAACTACATCCCATCCCTCATTAAAATGTATAATCATGTGACAGCTATTATATAAGAAAACTCTCCAAAAGTGTATTGGACTTTGGTCTGAGTTTTGTTGTACTTTCAGTTGGATTTGACTAATCACTGGCTTCAGATTATTTAGCAGTAGGCTGATGACCCTTCCTTCAGAAGTGGAGTTGTGAGAAATGTATGGCACTATTTCTGCAAAGAGCATTATGATTTGGGAATCATTCTTGTAGATTCAATACAAATTTAAGACTCCTTTGAATGTAATTTTAGTGTTCAAAAACAGAGTAAACTCTGTTTAAGTTAATGTATACAAAGGGTAAAATCATTGGATGATTACAGTGTGGCCACAAAAGGAAAGCATCACTTTCATAGTGCATCGTGATCTGGTCCAAAGCAAAGGTCACAGATTTTAAGGACAATGTTTTTGAATTAAGTATGTAGCCCAAGGCAATTATTTTTCCTAGTGCTTCTTAAAATACAGTCTACATAAAAGCTAGACACTGCATGCTCTGAAGGATCAAAGTTCTAAGCCAGTTCAGGCAGAAAAATACAAGAGATTCCCTTTCCAAGATAAACAGCCAGAAGACAGGTTGGAAATAGGGATCACATGATAGAAATCTAGCATGAGCGAAAATGCCAAACAAGAATGGTGCAAGGCCTTGTGTTCAAGCCTCAGTACCAGCACGCATGTGCATGCACAGACACGCACACACACACACACACACACACACACACACACACACACAAGATTATATATTCAGGTGGATGTGATTGCCATGTCAGGAACATTTCTATGAAGAGAAACTGAGACCTGCAGCCAACCAACAGTAAGAGCAAATACAGGATTAGAAACGGACATTCCAACAGTCTCAACAGAAGCCTGGGACTCCAGATGACCTCTAAAATATCAGAGGCTACAACCACCCAACTAAGGCAATTCTTGATTCTTGTCCCTTAGGCTTATTGTTTTAACTTAAGAAAACTTTCTTATGGATAGAGAACCAGTGCAAGTTGATTCACTTCTACATTTTCAGCTTAATACCACCTGAAATTTAGAGTCTAGTCTCTAGTTTGTATTTACAGTGCTAGAAAGGGCCAAATAGTGGGACAGGCCTATTCAACTCTGAGCGGTGGGTGAATGTGGCCTTCTTTGCAAAGAAGGCTTCTGGAGATGAAGTTTAGAGGAGAACATTCTGGTTTAAGATCATCTCTTAGTCTAATGTATACTGTACTCATCAGGTGAAAGGCACACAGATGCACGGGGAAAACATATGCACCAAGGAATGCAAATAATATGGAGCAATGCAGCTGCATGCAAGAGATGTCAAGGATTGTTAGCAAGTACCAGAAGCTAGGAAGAATGAAGAAAATATTCTTCCCAGTTTCCAGAGAGAATATTGTTCTTTCAGCACCTTGGTTTTGGACATCTAAACTGTGAGAGAATAATTTGTCATCATATTAACCCACCCAACTTGTAGTAATTTGTTACGACAGCTCTAGGAAATGATTACAAGTTCAATGAGAATCATCTGTAGAACATGCAAAACTATTCAACCAAGTTCCCATGGCAAAAGCATAATAAATAAGAGACCCAGATATGAGATATATATTATGTATTTCTCCAAAGCTATTACCACACAGTCAAGCTGAAAAATTATTGAAACTAGATGATTTTGAAGTCCTGATTCTGAAATGCAATGGGTTCAAGTCCTGGTGACATTTTTCAGTGTATGAATTTCTAGCTTTATGATGGTTATTTATACAAGCATGTTAAAAAACTACATTTGCAATTGTTCACATAAACACAGGCATAAACCTAATTAGCTATTTTGTACATTGGTATACTAGGTGTTGAGTTGTTCGTATTACATTGGTTGTTTGGAGGAGTTAATACCAATGTTAAAGACAACTGCATGTAGATGTTAAGATATTGATAGTTTTTCTAATGAATGGCATATGGGTTTTTCTGTAAGTGCTCCATGAAGCATATCTGCCTCAATCTTCTCGCATTTTTGAATCACATGATACAGAGGAAAATAATCAGGATCTTCCTCTCCAGCTTTTACTAAAATAATTACTGCAAGCATTGAACAGATGCTTAATACAAAAAAAACTCATAAATTCAGATATTCGTGGCTCTCCTGTGGATCCCAGGCACTACTTACGGAGGTACACTTGCACAGGGCTCAGTACAACAATCAAGCTGTACCTCCTAAGATCGAAGCAGTAAGGTGAATTCTTTCTCCAAAACACCATGGCAACATAAGACCTGTAATGCCATCGTTTCTATCTGGCACTCAAAGGGCAAAAAAGCTATTATTCCTGTACAACCAGAGAGCCGGCAGTCTTAAATTACTTTCGAAATAATGCTGCTCTTATTTTTCTGTTCTCTATCATCAGAACCCAAAGCAGAGAAAACAAAATTTTCCTACTGAAAACTAGGGATTCTCAACTACGTCCCCATTACTTTTGAAGGCAGAATTGATACAGCAGGCTAGGCCACCATCCTCAACACACATAAAGCGGCAAGGAAGATTCCATCGCCGAATTAACCAAAAATAAACTCACTAAAGTATGGTGTACACAGGGATGGATTCGCATGGTGCAACTCCTTTAACCAATTAACTGACAGTTTAACAAAGGAAGGAGAAACATGTTTTGCCTGAAGGGGTTAGGACACAGAGAGAGGCAGGAAAGATAAAGACTGAGAAATGGTGACAATGGTCACAATACTCTGTGTACATTTGTGACAGGTAATTTGAGGGAATGGGTAGAGTTGGGATGGACTGAGGGGAGAATGACGATCAAGATGCATTGTGCTCATAAATTGCCATGTTGAATTGAAACCCTTTTGTACAATTACTTAAGTGATAATGAAAAAAATACCAGAGAGAGAAATGGGCCACTTGACAAATACCATTCCTGGGAATTGTATGTAGAACTGTTGTCAGCACCATACAGAGTAATCCAAGTAACCACAGGAAAGGCACTAAGTCTGAGATCTGTATATTTAAACATCGCTGCTTAGAGAGCAACTCTGATGATGGTGATTTCTGCAGATCCAGACAGGAGTCAGCAAAAAACAGAATCCGTGAGTCACACGCAGGCTTCGATTCAAGCCATCAAAGAGCCGCAAGGGAACCAGATACAGGGCGAGGAAGGTAATTAGAACTAGTTCTTAACATCACTTAATTGACAAATCTTTATTAGTAGCAGATGGTAGTTGAGCAGGAATTTTGGGGAATAGCCACCTTTTTGACATTACCTCTAATTAAGAAAGCTATCCTAGCTATCAGGATATGTTTTGAAATCATCATATTTTTCCCAGGTCAATATTAACTCAGAAGGTATAATGAAGTCTGTTTTCCTTCTGTCTATCATTTACTCCAGCTGCTCCCATCTGTTCTAAGGAGAAAAGATGAACTATTCAATGATTCTAATCCAGGCAGCACACTCAGGGGCCCCCGGTGACTCACGAACGTTCCTATTCATCGGATAAATTTTAGGGAGGAACCAGTCTAACAATGCCATAGAGACAGACCTGGAAGATGGACAGTTGGGTTCCAGTGTGACAGATGACCATTATTTTATAAGAAAACTTGCTAGAAAAACAAAGGAACAAAAAGCTACTGCCTAACATTCATCTTGAGTCATAGGTCTTCAGGAAATAGGAAGCCAACCAAGGCCAGTACAAAAACCAGTGATGACTATTGAAAACTTCTGTACACTTGTGCAGAAATCATAAGTTCAACAGGTTCTAAGTAAGATAATAACAGCCCCAACCTCTCTTAAATGTCTGATATATGCAGGTGATGAAATCCATGGAAAAACTTCTTCACAATATGCCTTGATTCCTTTGTAGAGAACCATTTTGTTGTCATCCTATTGAAGAGATTTTCAAAGTGTGGTCTTCAAGACAGCAGCTTCGTCCTAACTTGAGAAGTTACTAGAAAAGCAGATTCTCTAGCCTCGTCCCAGATCTACTAACTCAGAATGTCTGAGGATAGTTCCCAGAAATCTGTTTTAACAGATTTAATAGCATTTCTTATACCAGCCAAAGTTTCAGGTTATGACATGAGGAATGAGTATCAGCCTCTGTCACATACCGTTCTCCATACCTGACAAGCAACGTGTCAGCCCATCATTACTGTTGACCACACAGTTAATCATGAATCTGTGGCTTGTCATTATAATGTTTCTTGGACAAATCCACACAGCTGAAAAATGGGGAACTATGTTTCCAACCACCTTCTCACCAGGATAGTGCTTAGACTTTTAACCAATTAATACCACCTAAGGACAAAAGAAAACTGCAGTATTTTGTGTAGAGACATTTTAGGGACTATAGAAAATGCAATTACAGGTACAAACTTTAAAAAAAAAAGCTATATGAGACTTTTCAAAAAGATAAATATCTGAGGTTCAGCAACTGGCCTAGTGCTGAGATGAAAAAAAAAAAGATCTCCATTAACGAAATAAAAACTCATGTCTAGTGCAATTAAGAAGTGTCCTACTTTAAAGCATGTTTTCAAGCTCTGAGAATAAATAAGCATTTCCCACAATCTTAGATAGTAGGCAACAAGCCTAATGCATAAATTTATTCAGCTATAATTTTCGAAATTGCAGAAGGTGAATCCATTCCATCTCCCCCCTCTACTAACCACAGGAAGTTCATACTGGTTTAGTTTCCCTCCATGTATCCAGTGTTAAACACTCAGCTAAGGAGACTGTGAAATCTGACTGTGCAAAAAAAAAAATTTTTTTTAATTGCAGTGAGGCATTTGTTTTTGGAACTTTGTAACAGAAACGCTGAATATAGCATTCAGTGCCCTTGTATGAACCACAGTAAACAAAGCTTTAACATGACTTGTCCATAAGGCAATTCACCATGCGACACTATTTCTGCATGAGTTTAGTGAGTCTTCTAGAAAACACTGCTGTCCTGTTGAGGAGGTGTGTAAATACCAGATTTCTCCGGGTCATATTTACATCTTCATTGTACGGCTTCTCACAGGCATTAACGCGCAATGTGAATTTTCAAGGGAGTAGTAACAGGAAAAAGTTTCCCTAAATTCATCAAAGGCTTTATGGGCACTCAGTGTGAGAAACTAGGTATATTTGTTCATTCTTTTTAAATTATTATGAATAAGTTTTTTTAATTGTGAAAATACTGTACAGAGGGGTTACAATTACATGAGCAAGGTAATGAGTACATTTCTTATCAAGCATTGGTGCCTCCTCCTTTGTTTCCCCTTCCCATCCCTGCCCTCCCACGCACCCACCCCCAAAGTTGCAAAGTTCATTTTTCAACATAACATCTCATTGTTGCAATGGGTCTACCTGTATCCCTATTTAAACAATTTGTTTCTTCCCTTCCCCTCCACAAATTATACCGACATCAAATACAGTGAAAGCAGGGGTTATACCATGGGAGAGGGACATACAAAGCAACAAGGAAATCATAAATATGTTAGAAACAATCACAAGAGAGAAAAACCATTTGAGTCCTTATCTTGGGGTTCGTTTCGCTAACATCATTTTGTCTGCCCGTTTCTGCTTGTCTCCCTATCACGCTCACACTGGTCCTTTGCAGGTTTGCAATCTTTTCATCCACCGTGTTTACCAGTAGTGTTTGTAGAGCTTTTTGGGGTATGTGTTCATTCTTAAGTGCTATAACTTAAAAACACGAGGCAACCAAATATATACATTTTTAATAAAGCTTATTTTACTCACAGGTCTGAAGATTCAAGAGCAGGAATGAAACATCCACTCAAGACCACTGAGAACCTTCTCAGCTGTACCCCATCATGGGTGATGGGGCGCACGGGGCCACGTTACCGGGAGACTGGGAAAAGCCAGGGCGGGGCTTTTATAACCATCCTCTCATAAGGCTTAACACAGGGCCCCAAGAGAAATACTTGGAGTCTTTCTTAAAGACACATCCCCAAGGCCCGCTTGCTAGGCTCTGCCTCTTACATCTGCACCATCTCCAAACACCACCACCTGCGGACCCTGCCTCGACCACAAGAACCCTTGGATACAATGTCCAAACCATAGGACTGTGCTTGTCCTGAGCGCAAATCTGTATAACTGAGGCGGCATCAGTTCACTACTTTTTGTTCTTTATTTTGAGCCTTTTGTCACATGTGGTTTAGGGGGGGAAAGCATGAACTGCAAACTTTCTATCTGGCTTCACATTCTAGTACTGACAGGTGTTAGCCATGGGACTCTATCCCTTCGATCAGGGCATTGGACTTTTAAAGGAGACTTGCAGTGGGACTTTTAATGAGAACTACCTCTTGAGACGGTTTTGAACACAACGTTTGTGGTTTGTTTAGAAGACTATTTGAGTAAATGCTGAGTAAATATTACTTAAACATGAGCTAATTTAATTCTCATGGATAATATTGTTTCTTCCTATTTTGATCCCTTTTCTGTTTGTTACTGTTTTATTAATTCATGCAACTAAATCATTGGGGGATGGCATACTTTTTGAGATTATATAAGTCTTGTAAAATGAAGCAGGCAAGATAACAAGAAATGTTCAAAATGTGTCATCTGTGTTGCTGAGAACAGTTGAGAGGGGTAAACATTGTCAGTGTAATATAAATGTTGTAATATAAATGTTGTTCTAATAATACCTATTTATTGGGACAAAGACCTATTATAGAAATATGCTAAGTGCTGTAACAGTGCCTTGGTGTATCTATTGTTCTTTCCTAAACTGGGTTAGCATATGAGTTTACCAAGGTGAAATGAGAGAATGTTTTTATGCTGGAAAATGCTGGTAGAAAAGTCACCGAGATAGCAGAAGCAGGAGTTACAGGGCCTATAGGCAGGTGACACCTATTTTGCTTGCTGGTCTGAAGATTTCGAGCAGAGCACAAACATCTACCCAGCCAGGTGATGATCTTCTCAGCTGGCAGATGGCAATGGGAGGGGCTTATGTGAGAGTGATCACGTGACCAGACACCTGATGTCCTCAGATCATGGCTATGACCAGGACCTGCTTGAAGAGCAATCCTCTGTCCACTCAACTCCACTTCACTTTTATTCCTAGGCCAGTACAGTCTTGCAGGCAGGGATTTGGTGATGAAGGCATCATTGGAAGAAACATTGTAAGAGGTGTTTTGCGATTTAATAAAAGTACAGGTGTAAGACAGTAATTAACTCGAGATGGAGACCAGGTTTGGAACTTGCCAATAGTAATGAAGATTTATTCACTGGTGACATTTGATCAGATCATCTGGGTGGACTCCTGGTTTCATTAGTTAAAGACATAAAGCAGTTTGCCTGATTAAAGAGAGAAAATCAGTACAGAACGCCCATAAATTACCATAGCTCAATTAGGTGCAGACAGTTTAGTGAGTGTTTATTACTAGTACGGAAGAAGATTTTCCAATTAGACTAAAAGGTTTTGAAAACAACAGTTATAGGCCCACTGATTTAAACCAATCATGAGAATAAAACATCATGAGAAACTTTACTGATGAAAAAGTAAGCCAGTACGTTATTTGTAGTGTTCATTGTTTACCAGTAGAACTCCTGCTATGAACTTCAATCTTCCTCACAAGATCAATGAGAGAGGATTGGGCTAATTTCTTCTCACCCTGGAAATTGGTAAGAATATAAAGGGCAGCTACATCACTGCTGAAAATACCAGCATGATTTATTCAGGTTAATCATTAAGAAAGTGGCATTGCATAAATCACTAGGGATGTACCTTGCCGGGCTGACCTCTTCAGGCTGGCTTCGCTGTCATAAGTTGGGCCCAAAGAAGACAAAACAGAAGCTGAGGATTTGTCAGTAACTACCACAGCTGTCATCAGCTACTGTATAGCCTAGAAATGGTAAGAAATCAAAAGAAGTTGCATAGATGATTTCTCTGATAGTGACTGCCAGAATTTATGAGATTTGTTTGGTGGAAAGAAGTGTATGATACAGGCTGGTAGTTTCTGTATTTCTTTGTCTTGAAGAGTCCAAATGAATTCCAAAGATTTTTTTTAAGTAGGCATTGGCTGTCATTGGCAGCAAAGTACTGCTTTCTCGCTAGGTGAGAATAAATCTGAAAAGAAGGAAATAGAAACAACTGACAGCTAAGAATCCTTGGAGTTTGCATACGCAAATAATGTTCGTTCGACATAGATATAGCTTATTACAAAACTTTAGGTAAAGTTAGATTTTTTTCTTACTGCTCTTGCTGTTTAAAGGGCCATTTATAGATAAGCAGGATCCCTTTTTTCACTTGCTTATTGAAGTGTATCTTAGATGTGTTTTTCTGATAGATAGTCCTCTTACAATTTCTATTCTTTCTCATCATTGTTTCCCAACTTTGACTTTCCTCATGGAAATTTTGAAGCAGAAAATAGTTTGAAACATCCAAAGGGCAGAATAAAACAACAAACTAGCAGTCCATCTGTTGTGACATTAAGTACTTGTTTGTGGTTTTTCTGAGAAACTGCTTAGTGAATTACACTCATATTGACATCAATGCTTGACTAGAAATGTACTCATTACCTTACTCATGTAACTGTAACCCCTCTGGACAGCAGCTTTACAATAACATAAAATTTTTAAAAAAGAAATTAAGATCTTAGTTTACAACTCTCTTTCTCCCTCTCCTCTCTCCCTCTTCCTCCTCTCTCTCTCTCTCTCTCTCTCTCTCTCTCTCTCGCTCTCTCGCATATGCTCTCTCTCGCTCACTCACTCTCTCTCTCTCACATACACATATATATACAATATCATCTATGAATCTGGAATCTGGCTACCTGGTTTGAATGTTAACACTGCTTTTTTTTTAATTGTGAAAATACCATACAGAGGGGTTACAATTACATGAGTAAGGTAATGAGTACGTTTCTTATCAAGCATTGTTGCCTCCTCCTTTGTTTCCCCTTACCAACCCTTCCTATCTCCCCCCCACCCCAGCCCCGACTCCCCCTAGTGCCTAAATTGTAAAGTTCCTTTTTCGACATAACATCTTGTACATCTCATTGTTGCAATGGGTCCACCTGTATCCCTATTTAAACGATTTGTTTTTTCCCTTCCCCTCTCCAACATCAAATACAGTGAAAACAAGGTTATACCATGGGGGAGGGACATACAAAGCAACAAAGAAATCATCTTATAAATATGTTAGAAACAATAGCAAGAAAGAAAAACCATTTGAGTGCTTATCTTGGAGTTCATTTCGCCTAACATCAACTTATCTGACCCTTTCTGCTTGTCTCAGGCATATAGTAGTTATTGCAAATAAAGGAAACCATGGGACTTATGTTTCTTTGGGCCTGGCTTACTTCACTTAATATAATTTTTTCCAAGTCTTTCCATTTCCTAACAAATGGGGCAATGTCATTCTTTCTGATGGAGGCATAGAATTCCATTGTGTATATATACCACATTTTCTTTTTGTCTTTTTGTTCTTTTTTGGTACTGGGGATCGAACCCAGGACGTTGCACTTGCTAGGCAAGCGCTTTGCCACTGAGCTACATCCCAGCCCATATACCACATTTTCTTGATCCATTCCTTTACTGAGGAGCATCTGGGTTGGTTCCATATCTTAGCTATGGTAAATAATGTTTCAAAAATAATGTTTCAATAAGCATAGTTGTACTGGTAGCTTTAGTATGGTCTTGTTTGTGATCATTTAGGTAAATGCCCAAAAGTGGGATTGCTGGGTCATTGGGGAGCTCTATGTGGAGTCTTTTGAGGAACCGCCATACTACTTTCCAAGATCAATAGAAAGCCCACAGATTGGGAGAAGGTCTTCACTAGCCATACAATGAACAAGGGTCTCATATTTAAAATATACCTGGAACTCAAAAACTTAAATCCCCCAACAACAAATCCTCAAAGAAACAACTGCCCAATAAATAACTGGGTTAAAGACTTAAAGAGAAACTTCTCTGAAGAAGAAAGAAGGATGGCCAATAGACAAATGAAGAAATGCTCAACCTCACTAGCCATAAAAGAAATGCAAATCAAAACAACATTGAGATATCACCTCACCCCAGTAAGAATAGCTATAATCAAGAACTCTAATAACAACAGATGCTGGAGGAGATGTGACCAGAAGGGAACCCTACTGCATTGTTGGTGGGAGTGTAAACTTGTTCAAACACTGCTTTTCTAAATGCATAGGTATGACATTAGATTAGGTTCTTGATCTCTCTAAGGTTCAATTTGCTAATCTGTAAAATGAAGATAGTTGTCTTTAATACATGATTGTTATAATCACTGAATTTTATATATATGCATAGATAGATAAATAGATGGATACAAATATAGATACATAGTATTCCTTATTATTCTCAGTTCCCAGGGAGTGTTCAATACCTATAATTATTTATTTGTATTATACTTTTATATTTTCCATAACTATATTGAATAGGAATCTATTGATGCAATATAAATATATTCAACTCTTTTGTATCTCTAAAATTGTCACCATCAGTATAATTCTTGTGTCTTTTCCTGTGCGTAAGAGAAAAACATGTGCAGGAATAGGAATTAACCTCTTATATATTCTGAAATGGCGCATTACAGTCCCAATCTGAGCCCCATACAGGAGATTAGATGTTAGAAAAACAACAAACAAGTCTTGATGCACTGTCAGAAGAGCTTCTCTGCTTCAGAGGGTACATTGGGGAACTAAAATGCCCTATGTCACCTTGTACCAGCCAAACAAACCCTTGAAGCAGACAGAAATCAATGATCAGTAAAAGACATTAGTTAAACTAACTATCCTCCTTTGTTTGAATGTAAGTCAAAGAATGAAAAGGAAATAAAGCTATGAACACAAACCAGTAAGATTGAGAGCCAAAAACCCCAACTAGAGATCGGAGAAAGGGGCCATTATTCATTTGCTAAGTACAGGAAAGTACTAAATGAATGATTGCTTCCCCTTTACAAACTGTAAGGAAACACTGAGAACTCCACCACTTGTTTCATGGCTCAGCTGGACATCCTAGTGAGCATTTGGTTTCAATAAATCCTTTGGCCTTGCTTCCCTGTAAATTTTCAGAAAAAATAAACATATTACAGTTTAAAATAGGCTGCATGTACTTTCCGCTGCTACTTTAAATATTTTTAATTAATGAAATAAAAAACAACAACATATTGATTTCATTTCTGGTCCAGGTGAACAATCTTTTGGTTCCTAATACTTCTAGCTGTGTGTTCTTTCCATTCACTCCTGCAAAATGTATACCGGAACTGGATGAAGCTGAAAGAGATACAGAAGGGGAAGAGCTCATTTTTCTGTAGTGATAGACATAGTAGTGAGGGGTAAACCTTCCTCAAAGGTTTCCAAGGTGGCTCAGATCTGCAATGTGGGATATATGTGTGCAGTGTGGTGTGTGTGTGTGTGTGTGTGTGTGTGTGTGTGTGTGTGTTTGTGTGTCTGTATTCTAATCCTTCCAAAATTTCTTAAGATCCTATAATTAGTCTCTCCATTTGTGAGCTAGATAGCACAGATAACATTAATTGCTGAAGGCTAGTTTAGATACATAAATATATCTTATACAGATAAGAATAAGTAATGGTTTGGGACCCAAAACCAGACAGAACTACCTAAGACCATGCTTTAACTTCTATTGTATGAAATTCTGCATTGTCAATATTTTGTCCTTCCCTACCTTTCACATTTCTTAAATTGCTTTGTTGCCAAAAACGAATCATTTTTCATTTATCTCAAGATGTTGTCTTGCCCCCCAGGTTTGCTGAGCTGACTCACACAGGGTTGAGTCACACTTTCGGTCCCTGGGACCAATATGTGAGGGCAGCAGTTTAAAGAAGCGCAGTTCAGTTGACCCCATCCCAATGGCCTGCGTAGCAGCATGGCAGGAAACAGGTGGTGGGGCAGAGCTGCTCACCTCACAGTGTCTAAGAGCAGAGGGGTAGAGAGAAGGGACCGAGGGTCTTTCAAGGCCACATCTCCAGTGGCTCTTTCCTCCAGTGAAGCCCCACCTTCCCATCGCCTATTCAGATTTTTGATCCTAGTCAGAACTCTCTTGATGCCATTATCTCTGGAAATGCCCTGCATTCACACATAGCAATGTGCCTCACTAATCTCTTAGGTTCCTTTCCATCCAATCAAGTTGACAGCATTAACCAACAAATTTCCCAAATCCTATTCATGGTTTGGCAAAGTATTCTCAATGATTCCTTGGGGAAACAGGTATTGAAATTTCTCCTTAATTTTTTGTTATTTATATACCATTCCATTGACAGCTAACTATATACTGTCTATATCTTCCTTGCAATTAGCTTATTGAATTTTAATATGTATCCATTTTCCTTAGTGGGGAGGTTCACAGATTGTTGGTACTTGACTAATAGTTTACTAGCTCCTTCACATCCACATGGACAGATATCCAGAAAGTTGCTTCTTTCATTCATATAATAACTCATGATTGATATTCTTCTTCCTTTTTCTGCTTCTTGTATGTTTTGCATGATTACCTCCTCTCTCTCTGCTGTATCTACCTAGAAACTCTGTCTTCCATGTCATCTATTCTGCTGCAGAAGCTTTTTACTTTTGTTATTTCTCTGCTTCAGTGGATGGAAATGAGTACTCAAAAGTGAGATGGGCTCTTGGGAAGGATGTAGACAAATGAAGAGAGGAAGTGGGGATGCAGCCATAAAAAGTTCAATGCATCCTTAACACTGAGGGGGAGAAAACCGGAGGTGAGTTGGGTTGGGAGGGATGAGGGAGAATGATGAAATGGATGACACTGATCAACACACATTGCCTTGGAACACTCATCTGTTAACTGGTACTCCTTCGTAGGCCACTTCAAGATAATAAAAGTATCGTTTTAAAAAAGATTGAACAATGAGGTGTATAAGACACTATATTTAAAATGAACTTTACAACTTTGGGGGGGTGTAGAGGAGTTGGGGAGGTGGGGAGGAAAGGATGGTAGGAGAAAAACAAAGAAGGGGGTAACAATGCTCGATAGGAAATGGACTCATTACCTTGCTCATGTAACTGTAACCCCTCTGTTCAGTATCTTTACAGAAAATATATATACATATATATGATTGATGCTGTTAAACATAGCTACCACAGTTATTCTCTGGATAGATTTTTTAAAATAGATTCCTCATCTTACTCTCAAACATTTTTACCAAGAAAGCTAGTAGTCCATTATTGGTTTGCTTCTGACGGACGCAAATACTGCTGACGCCTGAGACTGCCTTTTGGCATGGCAGTGAGAATGATTTCTGTATCATTTCACTTTTTGTTTTTACGAATACCACTTCCTTTGACTTCCACAATAGCTCTGTCAGAATTCTACACTCATCTCCATATGAAGATGAGTTATGAGCTGTGAAAATTAAATGATTCTCCCTGGTCCAGTTGGGACAGTGAATTAGGCTAGATGAAGGGCATGAGTAACAAAACAGAAGGCCAACAGAAAGGGTGATTGAGCTGAGTAGGTCAAAGTACTTCATGTAGGTAAGTATCAGAATAGCACAAGGAAACTTGTTGGACTTGTTCAAAGAAGGGAGAAGGAAGTATGAGCGGGAAAGATGGAAGTGGTGAGTTTGATCTTTGTATCCACGTATGGAAATGTCACAGCAATACCCCCCCACACACATACACACAACAAATACTTGCTAATAAAAAATCACTTAAGAAGTGAAAACCAAAAGTACGTTGCTCTTGAGTATGGAATAGGTATCTGATACAACAACCTAATGTAACAAAACACTGGCATAAACTTAGCAAATTTTGTTGAAAACTTGGATAAAGCACTCCATAGATTTTTTTCTATAGTATACAGATAACACTAAGCCAGTCTGAATACTAAAATAAAAACAGGTCAATTGCCTAAGCACTGCTAAGTCATGAGCATTCTGTAAAATGGTTTCCTACATTATTTTCAGTGTCTCTAAAACTCTATTTAATCCCTTTACAGGTAAATAAACACGCTTTGCTGAGGTTATATATGAACCACCAAAGATTAAAGTCTTGTCTTCAAGTGTGTGGCTTTCAAGCTTTAGATCTGGAGTGAATGCACAATACTTAACACGTGTATTTCAGAGGTAATCCACCAAGAGTAAAGCTGCAGAAATTATTCTACAAAGGCTAGGAGAGAGCATCTGTAGGACACTTGAATAAAATCAACTGGAATGTTATAAACTCAAGAAGCAAAAGCCAACAGTTAAAAGGAAATATAAGCAAAATCTGAATAGCTATGAAGACTGTGGGGAAAAATAGACTAGACTCAAATATAATAAGTTTTTCTTGTTCAAACACATTTAATTCAATAAGATTTTGTTATATCTCCCCTTTCTCCAATTTTCTAGTAAGTACCTGAGAACATGGCTTTCTTATTTTGAAAATAAGATTAAAATGGGGATCTTTCCAAAAAGAACATGTGGACAGACTTTCACACAGGAACACAGCATGTAAAAATTAAGGCAGAGATCAAGTGATGCAACTCAAGCCTGGGAACGCCAAAGACTAGATGCGAATCAGCAGAAGCAAGGAAAGAGGTGTGGGATACATTTACCTAAACAGAGCTCAGAGGGGTGAATCCTGTCAACAACATTGTGCTCAGTTTCCTAGTCTCCACAACCTGGAGAAAATAGTTTCCTATAGTTTAAGCCATCTAGTTTGTGATACTTCATTACATTAGGCCTAGCAAATGAATACACATTGATTGTTAACTTAGGTTGTAAACTTAAAAGAATATATCTCACTACAAAGCAATAAATGTGTGTGTGTGTGTGTGTGTGTGTGTCTGTGTGTGCATGCAAATGTGTAGTTGTATTGGAGATTAAACTGATGGCCTGAGCACTGTCCCTTAGCTTTTTCACTCAAGGCTAGTGCTCTACTAGTGGAGCCACAGCTCCACTTCTGGCCTTTTACTTATTAATTGGAGATAAGAGTTTGTGTGCCTGGGCTGGCTTCTGACTATGATCCCCACATCTCATCCTCCTAAGTAGCTATGATTAAAGGCCTACCAGCAGCACCCAGCTAATAATTTCTTACCAAAATGAAGGTTGTATAAATTTATACAACCAAAAGCAATAATGAGCTGAAGGAAAGTCGCAATATTGTTTATGCTTCTAGTCTTTGCTGCAGATTTCAGAGGACTTGATAGGAAGCAGGCAAATATGTTACTGGATAAACTAGATAAACACTGGACATTTGTTATTTTGATAATGATTTATAAGAATTGGATGATTTCCCAGATTTAATTTTTTAAGGATTTCCTAGAAGTGTCCAATACCTCCCTGTACATTTTTTATTTACTTTTAAAAGGCAGGCATCGTACCTTAGCTTCCTGTGAACATAGTATATCCGTCCATGCCTTCTAGCACTCAACTGAAAATGGTGCCCCAATGGCCAGAGAGTTAATTCATATCCCAGATGCCGAACTCACTTCCTAGGACTGGATTGCTCATTGGCAAGACAAGGTCATTCTTCATTTTCCCCATTACTGTAACATTTTATATTGTCAAGCGCTATGTGGTTTTGCAATCCATGAAATTCCCCAGTGAAGGAAAGGGGATGACAAACACAATTACGTCTGATTTACAGACTAGGGACCTGGGACTCGGGCTAGAGACAAAGCCATCATTGGTAAGGGCCATCCCAGAAGGAAGGAGCTCTGGCTCAGGTCTCTGTTTATTACGTGAAGTGCAGGAATAAACCTGGGGGATATTAGCTATGCATACAAATTCTTATGTTTCTTGGAACTTTAGCTCCCACCCAAGCTGATTCTTGGCAGCAGCCATCTGTCAAAGACTGAAGGTTCAAAGAAAGTTAAGAACAAATTATGTACAGTATGTTAAATTTTTATTCAGAATTACAGAAACCTGCAAAACTAAAATGAAATATATAAGAACTCTGAAGAGACTCTCTAAGCCTATACAGGAAGACTCAGGACAAAAATTATGCTATTTTGACCAATCCAGTTAAAAGCATCAGAACAAGAATGGAATTACTTAGAAACAACTCTAAGGACAAAATTTTCCATTTCTTAAATTTCATCCAAAACTCCACATGAATTTGAAAAGAAAGTCACAATTTCTATTTTTTCACTTAATTACAAGATCTAACATTGATTTGGAATTTTTTCCAATAAGTATACTGGACTATTTTTCCAGCACATGAACTCAGCATTTGTCAAGATAATGTTTATAAAACAACACTGGGCCTTTCGTTATGTGTGAGTGATTTTTGGAGAGTACTTTCAAATTCAAGCCTATATGGAAAGATCTAGCTCTTGAAAACTGATAAAAATTTCAAATGAAATATCTGCAAGAGCTCTTCAGAGTAAATCAACATTTGATTCTCTACTGGAATCTTAGGCATGAAGCTCTAAGGTCAGATTGGCTGGCTGAATTTCAAATTTCTGGAGTTGAATGTTTAATATATCAAGCTAAATCCAAAGATATGAACAGCCAGAGGAGAAGTAAACTTTTGTGTAACTTAATGTTTACTTGCCCTTATTTCCAAAAGTTGGAAATGTTCTAATCCATGTTCTTCTTTGCCAACCAGGGACTTGATATTGCTCCAAACCCGAAAATCAATGAAGGCTGTACCTGGGCTTTTAGAACATGATGCACTATCAAAGCAGACTGCTGGGTAAAGGTAGTCCTTTGGAAGTTGAACAGTTTTGACCACAACAAGGCAGAAGGGTTCAGGAGTCAATGTGATGACTCCGTTATAAGGATGGCACTCAGGACTGTACGTCATAAAGATTGACAGACTGAATTTATAGCTCTATTAGTGACAAGTTTGTTAACCACAAATCTATGAACAGAATACACCAAACTTATTTCAATAAGCTTACAATTAATAAGATGAATGCCTAGCTAGACTTAAGTGTATAATCCAAATCATTCTCTTTAATAAAATCATAGAACTTCTGTTTTGGTGGTGATACTAGTATCCAGTAAGCAAAATAACTTCCTGATAGAACTAGCAAATGCATTATCCATTATATGATACCATTTCCAAGAAAAGCAGAACCTATAGATACATTTTCACTTGAATGTTAAGATAAAATTCTAGCCATAACATATATATTCAGAAAGAGATTTTTCTTCTTATTTTATGCTGGTACTGGGGCTTGAACTCAGGGTCTGGGTCTCTCCCTTAGCTTTTTCTCTCTAGGCTGGTGCGGGACCACGTGAGGCCCAGCTCCACTTCTGACTTTTTGCTGATTAGTTAGAGGTAAGAGTCTCACAAACTTTCCTGCCCATGCCGGCTTCAAACGGAGATCCCCAGATCTCAGCCTCCTGAGTAGCTAGGGTTACAGGCATGAGCCATCAGCATCCAGCAAGAAGTTTGTTTAAGGAGAAAGTCAACTTCAAAATAACCTAAATGATCCATTTATTTGGTTGAGCTTTTAAAACAACAAAGATTTAGCATTTAAAAAAAGCAAAGGTTTTTTTTTTTATCTTCATAGCATTGTAGTAAAATTTGCACCCGCCAGCCCCCTTGACATTATAGTGCAATTATCATCACCCTTAGGGATGAATTTCACTGCCTTAAGTAAAAGCAATAGCTTCAGGCATAGAATCTGGGGAAGTAATCTTTTCTCTGCTAAAAATTCATTCTGTGACTCCTTAGTAAACAATATGCAATGTATTATCTTAGTACAAATATAAAAATGCTGTCTTTGACTTACATGCCTATTGGCTTAAAAAAAAAAGATTAAGAATTAGGCAAGTAAGAATCACTCTTTAAGAAAATGGGTTTAAATGTCACATTCCTCCCAATCCTGGAGATGACACAGATTCTCTATTTGTTTCTGACTCAACTTAGCAGATTAAAGTTTAAGTGAGACAACTTATATTTTTGGAATACAGTCTTTCTTTATCATCGTTGTGCTACAAGATTTAAGACATATTTAAACCCTGGAAGGAGAAGATGATCTTCAGCAATGAACTTACTCTCCCCTATGATATCATCCACCAAGATAATTTTATATTTTTTATTATTGGGCTCTAGAGAAAACTATGTATAGACTCCACAGTGATATAAAAATAGTTGCTCAGTAAGATCTACCTCACATGATGATAAAAAATAATGATAGTCCTCAAAGTACCTATCATCTGGATATCTGAATTGCTTTAAATAGATGCACTGTAACTGCTATCAATTAAAATGTTTCATTGTTTATTACGGATGTTCATCTTAAATCCCTCACATTCTATACTGTCAAGTTAAGTAGAAGTCTAATAAAACTTCCTTCATGTTATCATGTAAAGTGAAGTAATGATTATATTACTCTGACCTAGACATAGATCCTGAATTGGGTTATTTTGGTTTCAATTCATTTTCCAATTACCTGTTGTCTCATTAGAGAAGCTGCCTTGTGCAAAGCATGGGTTTATATTGGTGCAGCAAGGATGATGGTATTTATCATCTTGTGGTTTTGATACTGTCCACAAGAGCTTATGCTTTAGTATACTCATGGCCATCATTCAAAGTTGTGACATCTCCAACTGAGAATTCCGGGAGAAAAAAAAATCACCTTTTCTTCCTTGTTAATTAACTTGCTTTCGACAGAATATATACACCCCACCTCGAGCTCAGCCAATCCCACCTGCACTGTCCTTAGAACACTTATATTAGCCTAGGGAGACAAAAATCCCCTATGTAGAGGTGTTCAATTTGTGAGAATTTACTATTAATTCCTAGGCACACTGCTCAATGCACTGTCTCCATGTTTAGAATTGATTGTGAAGACATCTGATGTAAAACAATAGAAAAATATACTTTCAACAACTCTGGAGACATCTTGGAACATTATTTCCCCCAGTAACTCATGCCTTCTTTGTGCTTCCGAAAACCAGCATCATGTGGATGAGGCCATGGTGGGCCCTAGGTATGCACAGAACGTGGAGCTGCTTGGGGGGGACTGTGCAGCCGCGGGATGCTTTGGCAGCTGAACACATACAGTGAATTCTGAGGCGGATTAGGGGTGCGGGGCATTCCTGGGCTCTTCTCAAGGGAATGTATTGGAAACAACTCAGCATTTTACTTGAGTATCAGATTGTTCAGATGCCCCAAAGGTATCCTTCCCACTGTCCTAAGACAAAGCACTTGACTTCTTTTGGGGGTACTAATAACCACAGCAGCTATATTTTATTATTACTTTTTTCATCATTACTTTCACTTTGTGTGTGGGGGGGTGTGGGTGTGTTTGCTGGTACTGAAGCTTAAACTAAGGGCCTGGGTGCTGTCCCTTTACCTTTTTCCTCAAGGCTGATGCTCTACAACTTGAGCCATAGCTCCGCTTCCAGCTTTTTAGTGGTTAATGAATGAAAAAGAATTGCACCAACTTTTCTGCTGAGACCTTTTGAGGAGCTAGAATGTACAGGCATGAGCCACTGGCGCTCGGATAACAATCGTTAATGGTTAATTTTAGGAATATTAATGGAAATGTTTTGGATTGAGTTTTCTAAAATCAGAGCACATTGAAAAGTTTCCTGGAGTACTTGAATCTTTTGAAGTTATGTTAATTTTATACTATTTGCATAAGTCCATTCCCATCAATAAAGTTTCTACAGCTTTAATCAACATTTCAGAGGTTCTTCCTAAACATGAACCACTAATCCTAGTTCTTCTCTGTGACTGATTTGTTTTTCAAAACAACGTCAGAAGTAGAACATTAGCCGTGAAGTTTGGGAATTCGGCATTTAAATGTACAATGGCTAAGATGTCTGACTAGCAGTGCCTTGAGCATGGCTATGTCGCAGGAAGTTTGGAACAAGGGTAACAAAGGACAAGCTGTAGTACAGTGACTGAAGAAGAATTGTGGAAGTCACAGAAATCCTCAACATTGAAGACAGTTAGAAAGGTGACAGGCAAAAGAACAGTAGCAAAGGGCAGCTTCAATCCTGGCTCCCTGTTGGGGTCACCCCACATTGGGGGGGGAGGGGGGAGAACCCCATGATCCTCAAATGCTTTAAGCCCAGCCTCCAGTTTCCCTGGCTGGTTTCTTTCTTTCTCTCCTCAGGAGAGGAAGGAAG
>NW_012267338.1:8140061-8164237 GCF_000151885.1 Dipodomys ordii
AAGAAAGAAAGAAAGAAAGAAAGAAAGAAAGAAAGAAAGAAAGAAAGAAAGAAAGAAAGAAAGAAAGAAAGAAAGAAAGGGTGGGAGGAGGTGGGGGAAGTATGGGAAGGGATGGGAAGGGGAAACAAAGATGAGGCAACAATGCTTGATAAGAAAGGTACTCATTATCTTGCCCATGTAATTGTAACTCCTCTGTACGGTATTCTCACAATTAAAAAAAAAGAATACAGAAAAAAAACAAAAAAAGAAAGAAAGAAAGAAAGAGAGAGAAGGAGGGAGGGAAAGAGAGAGAGAGAAGGGAAGGAAGGAGGGAGGGAATGGAAGGAAGGAAGGAAGGAAGGAAAGAAGGAAGGAAGGAAGAAAGAAAACTCATTTGCTAATCCCCCAGAACCCAAGTGGCTACAAAAGCCACCAACCACTAAGTATCATCTTGTTTTAGGGACTAGCAGCTGCCCATGTTGCCGGAAGAGGAAATGCAATTATTTTCAATAAATGGTGGTAGTGAAATTTGATATTCACATGCACAAGGCTGATACTAAGTATCCTTATCACATTGTATGCACAAATTAATAAGGAATTCAATAAAAATCAATCAAGTTGGAACAAAAACCTAAATGTAAACCCTGGCCTTATGAGATTGCCACAAGAGAACACAGGTGGAATCTTCAAGACAGTGACATAAGCACTGACTTTTTATTAGTTAAAACTTTAAAAGTGTAGACAACCAAGTCTTGTCAGCTGAAGCAGCCTGGATACAACTGGGAATTATTATATTAAGCAAAATAAACCAAACACTAGTTTCACTAGTTTGTGGAACTTAAATCAACAATGTCTTTTTTATTTTTTTCCGTAGGTCATGGGGGTTATACTCTGGGTCTGGGCGCTGTCCCTCAGCTCCTCAGCTCAACGCTAGCACCCTACCGCTTGAGCCACAGCGCCACTTCCAGCTTTCTTTTCTGCTTATTTGGTACTGAGGAATCAAACCCAGAAACTCATGCATGCAAGGCAAGCACTCTACCTCTGAGCCACCTTCCCAGCTGCTCAACAATGTCTTAAATGAAGGAAAATGTAGTCATGATCACTAGAGAGTGGAAAATGCAAAGTAGATCCTTGGGATTATATAGCTAATCAGCTTCTTTGAGGAAGAGGAAATAATTGGTAGACTTAAGAGAAAATTTATAGAATGGAAGAAAATATTTTCAAATTATTCATCCAATGAAGGATTGATATCCAGAATAATGAGTTCAAAAAACTGAATTAAATAATCTGATTTTTAAATGAGCTAAAAATAATTACTTAGCTTCTTAAAGAAGATATACAAATGACTGGCAAGCGTATGGAAATAATTCTGAATCTCTCTAATCACCAGGGAAATGCAAATCAAAACCACAATGAATATCATTTTATGTCAGTTAGACTACCTATCACCAAAAAGACAAAAAATAACAAATGTTGGAGAGGATATAGAAACAGGAGACACTCACATACTGTTGATGAGGATGCAAATGAGTATATCCACTATGGAAAGTTTCATGGTGATTGCTTAAAAAACTGAAAATAGAACTACCATGTGACTTAGCGATTGTACTTCTGGGTATATGTCCAGATGAAATCTTTATAACAGAAAAGATGATGGCAAATTCATATTTTCTGCAGGACTGTTAACAATAGCTACAACACGGACTCAACCTGGACATCTAAGAGAGGATGAACAGGTAAAGCAAATGTGCTAATAGACACTACTCAATATTACCCAGCCATTAATAAGAGTGAAATCTTGTCATCTTGTCTTTTGCAGCAGCCTAGATAGAACTGAGAATCATTATATTAAGTAAAATAGCCAAACAGATATAGAAAAGCTACTGGTGTTCACTAATTTGTGGAAGTTAAAAAGTCAATGTCTTAGATCAAGGAAAATGTAGTTGTGATCACTAGAGCAGGAAAGGCAAGAGGGGATGGAAACACATGAGTGAGGGAAATCAACACATGGAGAAGAGAAGACTTCATTGTGTTTGCTCTATAGCACAGAAGGGAACTAATGATTCAAACAACCTGTGATGCATTTCAAAATTACTAGAAGGGAATAGAGTCCCAGAACATAAAAACAATATTTGAAGAGAAAAAAATGCTTATTGGCCTGAATGGATTGTTTCCTGTTCTGTTTCAAGTTACCATAATGTACCCTAGAAAGATAGACAAATACTCTGTCTCAAGAAATTACGAAAATAGGGGTAGGGGCATATCACATGTGGCAGAACACTTGTGTAGCATGCATGAGGCCCTGAGTTTGATCCATTGTACCTCCCCCCCAAAAAATTGAGAAAATAAATAACCGTATCTATCTCCACCAAATAAGTAGCTGTGGAACAGAATGTGTTTTGCTACCACAATTTAATCACTTTTTACTTGTTCTCCTATTTGTACAAAAACTTGATCCAACATCAAAATACTGAGCCCATTCCTATGACATTTATTCTTCAGTTTTAGAATTTCAAAGAAACAGAACATAACGTAATAAAGAGGAGGATAGAATACACACATAGTAACATCATTTACTTAGTTTTAGCATGCCCAGGTTAGAATGTAACTGCCGTCTCTGGTGAGAGAATGAGATTCTAAAACAAATAAATAAATATATAAAATAAAGAAAGGCTTTTCATCAGGCGTCTTTATTCAGCACCGTATCTTATATGGAAGCATGAAGATGCAGTGAACATATATAATCTTGTATAACAGAGAAAAGGAATGGGGAAAAGAATTAAATGTTAACACCAGTTTTCTGTTTCTTAGAAGAATTATGTTCCCTTGGACAGCTGGTGCAGGGTATCACTATACTGGAAGTGCTTCTGCTTACCTTTATAAGCAGGTATTACCTTCAGCATGGATCTGCGGAGGAAGAAAGACTTTTAGTAAATGGTATCTTTAATGCACTTTTCTACTTGAGCCAATCTATTCTTTCAGATGGCTTCCTTCCTGTTTGCCCCAAATGAAAAGACACATTTTTTTTTTTTTACAAAATTCTGGATCTTTTTTCTTAACAAATTAGCTAAGTAACATCAAATAGCTCACATAGCACCATAATTCTGGCTTTTGGATTGTCCTAATGACTTGTAGATCTGAGCTGGTGAAAAGTAAATCCTACACTATACATTATGCCTGCAGTTGTGTGGACATAGTATCACGACAGAAGTGCACTGAATAAAATTAAATGTTAACTGAGTGCAACAAACAGCAATCATATGAGCTGTTAAAAGCTTCACAGAATAATTGAATGCACTGATTTCATTCCTCATGAATGTTTTAGGAACAAACCTTTTTCATAATAATTAAATAGCAACATGCATTCTAACACAAAAGAGACTCTCAACCTTATCTGTGGAGAAATATCAGGTTTTAACAAGCTTCATTATGTGAAACTACACATGACAAAAATAAGTGTAGTTCATTTCTGCTACAATCAGGAACAGCTGAACAAAAAGATGACATCGCTCTTGCTATGGAGCATGATGCTCTTATTTAGGGAATGGCTCTTCCCATTTTCAAACATGCAACACTCTCAGGTGGTACAGCTTGTTCCCCAATCGCTCAAATACAAGCCGAGCTGGTATCAGTCACTGAAACATGTCAACTTACCCATTTTTGTAGAGGAATTCAGCCAAGAATTAAAGAAAAGAGTTTCAAAAAAGTCACACCATGCGTACGGGAAGGCAGAATAATTGTGAATTCAAATCTAGTTGCCTTTTGAAAGCCTTTAATGGCAAAGATAGCAATGTTGACCCATTGTAACAAGGAGATGTGCAAGATACTATGTTGAAAATGAACTTTACAACTTCCTCAGGGAGGCGGAGAAGGGGGGGTAATTGTGGAGGTGGGAGGGAAGGGATTAGAGGGGAAAAACAAAGGAGGAGGCAACAATGCTCATAGGAAATGTACTCATTACCTTGCTCATGTAACTGTAACCTGTCTGTACAGTATTCTTTTTTTAAGGTACCAAAATAATTTTACTTTTGCTAATATTATTCTTACAATAAAAAATGTACAAAAAAAGAGAAATAAGTAGAAACAGAAAAGACAGAAGGGAGTCTTTCAGTCCATCTGATATGGCAAAGTTAAATAGATATATTTGCCTTCTACCCTCTTTCACAGAATTTAAAAAGCAGGTTTAGAATGTAGGTGGCACAAGTCTGGCACACAAAAGCATCTTTGAAGTTAGATTTGTACACCCCCATAATAAAATAGTGTATTAATCGCATAACCTTAACATATTCTTTTAGCTGCAATATACAATACACTCCTCAAAACTAATAAATCCACAGGTGAACTACATAAATCTGTTTCCTTAAAGAGAATATGTACTTTTAGTAGAAAGGTAAAGTTACACGTCAGGAAGAATTATAGCTAGAAGATACTAATTTTTAGGTGTAAATGTTCATTGAGGATACGGGATTTCAAGAACAGTTGAAACATCAAAGGATCATAGCTCATCAAACAGTGGTAAAGAAAAAGTTTCAGGGGCTTAAGGTATGGCTTATGTGATAGAGTGCTCACCCACGAAGCGTATAGTCTTGAGTTGAAACCCCAGTACCACTCAAAAAAATATTAAAAAGGAATAAAGGATTTCAGATATGACAGAGAGTAACTTATGACAGACAATGTTACTGACAAGAATGGGAAACTTATTTCTGTCTAAATCTGTTTCAGCACACGGTGGAGCACACAGACATGCAGGGGCCTCCCCAGGGCAGGGACCTAGGAAAGACAGGAAGAGACAAGGAAGTGAGCCACACTCTACCCCCAAGGACTCCATTCCCAAACTGCACAAAAGCAACAGACCCAGAGTGGACAGGAGTCTAAGCTGACATCCTGGCCTTCTCTAGCTCAACAGAAACAAACACTGAGCTCAAGAAAACAGAAAGTTGAGAGGTCAGATTACAACATGGAACAAAGGAACAAACAGGGACTTGACATGGTAAGTGTGTGTGTATTTTCTCCTTAAGGTATCTGCCAAATGGTTTTTGATGCAGGCCAAGGGTTTAAGAAGTGACACTATAAGTACCAGTTTAAGATCTGAGCAAAGGAAGATAAAATGAAGCAGTATCAAGTTATTGCTATAAGTTTTTATAAACAAAATTCAGCATTTGATCAAACTTACTAGGCATATTAGTAGATACAGGTGAGAGACAGAAAATGAAGAAAACAGATAATATAAACAGATCCAAAGAAGAACCACAGTTGGGAGTTATCTAATCATGAACTAACTACCACACACAATTCAGAATATCAGCAAAAATCAAGGAATATTGGTAGGAAGAGAACAGGAAAATCTAGGAACATTATAGTACACTGACTTTTTAACGTTAAAAAGAGCCATTGTCAAAGGAATAATATAAAGACCTTATATTCAAAAGAAAAACAATTGATCACAGAGCAAAGAAGTCAGAACAAAATGCAATGATGTCTAAAAATCTAGCCTGGCACGCGTGAATCCTGGCTACTTGGCAGGCTGAGATCTGAGAATCATATTTCTAAGACAGAGCAGACTCTTATTTCTCTTTCTTTCTTTTTAATTTAATTTAATTTCAAGGGGTTACAGTTACATACGTAAAGTAGTGAGAACATTTCCTGTTACCCCCTCCCTCATTTTTCTCCCACTTCCCCTCCCCGCAAGGCCTCCTCCAGCATGTTGTCTTGTGAGCACCGCTGTTTCATTGGTTTTTATCTACCATTAACCAGCCAAATGCTGGACTAGAAGAGTGGTAGAAAGCGAAATATGAGTGAGAAAGCTAAGTGGGAGCTCAAGGCTCTGAGTTCAAATTCTAATACTAGCACAAAAAAAAATATTTTCTGAAGGACAAATACCCCTAAAAAATAAAATGGAAAAGGCATTGTTTTTCTATAGAAAATATTGATAAATTCATCATTCTGAAAAAAGCATAGTCTAGATAATCACTACTAGAAATGAATATTCTTTTTTCTTTTTCTTTTTATTTATTTTTTTAAATTTTTTATTGTGAAAATACTGTACAGAGGAGTTACAATTACATGGCCAAGATAATGAGGATATTTCTTATCAAGCATTGTTGCCTCCTCCTTTGTTTTCCCCTTCCCATCCCTTCCCATCTCCCCAACCCAAAGAAGTTGTAAAGTTCATTTTTCGACATAACGTCTTGTACATCTCATTGTTGCAATGGGTTCACCTGTATCCCTATTTAAAAATTTTTTTCTCTTCCCCTCCACAAATTATACCAACATCTTCTCTGAAGAGGAAAGAAGGATGGTCAATAGACACATGAAGAAATGCTCAACCTCCCTAGCCATAAAAGAAATGCAAATCAAAACAACATTGAGATATCACCTCATCCCAGTTAGATTGGCTATAATCAAGAACTCTAATAACAACAGATGCTGGAGGGGATGTGGGCAGAAGGGACCCTTACTGCATTGTTGGTGGGAATGTAAACTTGTTCAACCACTTTGGAAAGTAGTATGGAGGTTCCTCTAAAGACTCCACATAGAGCTCCCCTATGACCCAGCAATCCCACTTTTGAGCATTTACCCAAATGTTCACAAACAAGACCACACTAAAGCTACCAGCACAACTATGTTTATTGCAGCATTATTTACCATAGCTAAGATATGGAACCAAGCCAGATGCCCCTCAGTAGATGAATGGATCAAGAAAATGTGGTATATATACACAATGGAATTCTATGCCTCCATCAGAAAGAATGACATTGCCCATATGTTAGAAGTGAATCTTGACCCCTCAAAAAGATAAAAATGAATACAATCTTAATTGGATATTATAGTTAACCAAGTATATCTGAAAGGTTATTTCAACATTTAATAAAAAATACTGAAATATTTTCTACCTTCTTTGGATAAAAAATATTTTAAATATCTTCTGGGCATTTTAGACTTACAGTACAATCAACTTAAAATTCTCACATTTCAACTACTCAATAGTTTCTATTGGCCTCCATTGTAGACAAAGAGATTCTTGTTTGTAGCAAGAATCGACTTCTACAGTTTACAAATTTGGTCTACTACTCAATTAGTTCAGTAGTAGATTATATATTGAATGTCACATTTAATTACTTCAATAAATGTTTTAGAATCTACTTCTCTGTAATTAATATAGCCACAGTATATTTCTCAAATAATACAATGTGATTTAATGACATGCGTTTTGATGTGAAAAGGAATATTTTTCTGAGGTACACTATCATCAAGCTGCATAGAGACCCAGTTTACAAAACAAAGACTAACAATAAAGCTAATTACCAGTAGCTCATATCTGAAATCCTAGATACTCAGGAGACTGAGATCGGAGGACTCTGGTTCAAGGCCAATCTATGCAGGAAAGTCCATGAGACTCTTTCCTTTAACTAGCCACCAGAAAACTGGAAGTGTGCTGTGGTTCAAAGGTATAAAGTGCTAGCCTTGAGCATAAAGAATTCTGGGACAGCATCCACAACAGGACCCATAACAACAATAACAACAAAAACCCACCACCAACAATAACAACAAAAACCACAATATACTCAAGTGTTTTTCTCGTGTATTAGCTCTTATATGAGAATATCTATATTGATCTAAACTTGCTTGATTCAGGAAAAATAAAAATAAAAAATAAAAAACCTTACTTTTACAATGAGACCTGATCCCCCAATAACTGATAGAATCATTATATTTTGATTTCTTTGTATTAAGGAAGATAGGTCAATTAAAAAGCTGTCATTTTTACCTTACTGAAGTAGTTCTTTTTTGGGTATCAAAAGAAAGTGAAAAACTGAATTTATAAAACCCCTATTATCACAATGGTTAGCATGAAGAGGCATGCAGTGTATCTGCTACTATGATCTCCTAATTCCTCATCGGGGCCAGAAAGATAACTAACAAAACCAGTCACTAGAAGAGCAAGGAACATATATAGCTTTGCAAAAAAAGAAAAATCTAACCAAAGGATTGTGTTTAACAGTTAATGTATACATCATAATATATACTGGACCCAGTGAAGATGGGGACACTCACCGGATTGTAGCTTCTGATTTGTCTCCTGGGCTTTTGTACTTGTCCTTTCTTTGGCATTTTCTTTGATATTAGTATTTTTACTCTTCATCAGGGGAAAATTTGGCAGAGTGACATTAAATGTTTTCTTCAGGACAGAGTGTCTTAAAAACGTACTGAGCTGTGGAGAATGAAACAGTAACAGTAGCATGCTTTAATTATGTCACTTGCAAACTGAAAAATTACTGCTTATAAATAATGAATTCACTAATTGAATTAAGCAATATCTTTCATTAATATCTTACATGTTTGGATTCCTGGGGTTAGGATCTCTAAATATGGTTTATACTGCAAAAAAGTTTATTAGTCATGAACTTAACTAAAGTGCTCTTAATATTCTTGACAAATGTCACACTGTTAGAAATATGTTGAAGTGTCATGTAGGAATAAGGACACAAACTCAAAAAGAACTTCACAAGGCAAAGTTGATTTCTGCAAAGGGTGCACAAGCAGTCAAAACTCTAGCAGGTAAGCACAGCACGCAGAGCAGGCAGGCTGCTCCCTTTCCATCCTTAACTCAGCAGGCCCCACCGCTCTTCTCAGATTGGCTGAGTTTAGGGTCACAATCTTCAAAAGGATGTGGCTAACTAAACTTCAAGGAGCTTTTAAAAAGAATGTCTGTAAATAAATGTAATTAACAAGGGCCAAGTCTCTTGGCCAAAGCAAAAATTTTTCAGAAAAATAATTCGGTCAAGATTAATAGAAAGTAAAGAAACTACTTTAAGAAAAAAAAAAGATTCTTTTCTCACAACATATATTTGAAACAGAATTAGAGGGTGAAAATTGTAACATTAAAAAAAAGATGCTGGGTCATAGGGGAGCTCTATGTGGAGTCTTTTGAGGAACCTCCATACTACTTTCCAAAGTGGTTCAACAAGTTTACCCCAAATGATCACAAACAAGCTACCAGCAGAACTATGCTTATTGCAGCATTATTTACCATAGCTAAGATATGGAACCAACCCAGATGCCCCTCAGTAGATGAATGGATCAAGAACACGTGGTATATATACACAATGGAATTCTATGCCTCCATCAGAAAGAATGACATTGCCCCATTTGTTAGGAAATGGAAAGACTTGGAAAAAATTCTATTAAGTGAAGTAAGCCAGGCCCAAAGAAACATAGGTCCCATGGTTTCCCTTATTTGCAATAACTAGTATAGATGTCTGAGACAAGCATAAATGGTCAGATAAGTTGATGTTAAGCAAAATGAGCCCTAAGATAAGGACTCAAATGGTTTTTCTTTCTTGGGATTGTTTCTAACATATTTATAAGATGATTTCTTTGTTGCTTTGTATGTCCCTCCCTGCAGTATAACTCCTGTTTTCACTGTATGTGATGTTGGCATAATTTGTGGAGGGGAAGGGAAAAAAACAAATTGTTTAAATAGGGATACAGGTGGGCCCATTGCAACAATGAGATGTACAAGACATTATGTCGAAAAACAAACTTTAACAACTTTGGTGGTGCAAGGGGCGGGGGTGGAGGGGGAGGATGGGAAGGGATGGGAAGGGGAAACAAAGGAAGAGGCAACAATGCTTGATAAGAAATGCATTTGCCCATGTAATTGTAACCCCTCTGTATGGTATTTTCACAATTAAAAAAAAAGATGTGTATAAAGTTTAACATGTGCATTTAAAAATATATATTGATAACTTTTACAATAACTTTTAGTATAAACATAAATTGTGCTTTCAAGGAGGGAAGATACTAATTTTTCACATATGTCTTCTAATCAACATTTATCCCTCCACCAAATAATTATGTTATACATATTGTCTGCCCAAGACCATTCTAGAACTAAGACAGAATCTACCTGCTCTCTTCAGTCAACCTACCAACCTACCAAGGAAACCATTAGAAACAACAAGAATTTGAAACAACTTCTAAACATATATATAAATGCCCTGTGACTTTCAACTAGTGTGAGAGATATCTGCTAAATCTCTTGTAAAAAGATTATTCAAAGGAAAAATTAGTATTCATCTGATTAGCATTTGAGTGCATCCTTTGTGACACTTTTTTTTTTTTGCCAGCCCTGGGGCTTGAACTCATGGCCTGGGCACTGTCCCTGAGCTTCTTTTGCTCAAGGCTCGCACTCTACCACTTGAGCCACAACACCACTTTCGGCTCTTTCTGTTTATGTGGTATTAAGGAATGGAACCCAAGGCTTCATGCATACAGGCAAGCACTCTATCACTAAGCCACCTGCCCAGCACAGACCTCTCATTTTTATTCTTACTTCCCTCTCTGACAACAGGATATATGCAAGAAGTTAGGAAATAAGGTGAGTGGTTTCTGAACACAAGCTGAGAATGCCAAGATACTACGTGCTCAGATTACTACTTGTCTCTGGCTTGTCAGTAAGAGACGCCATAGGTGTAAAAGTGTAAAATCACCTTCCTGTGAAAGGAGAGTACCACAGACTTTGACTTGGACACTTCCAATGTTTGTGATCTTCGGAAGGCTACCTCCAGTTTCTGAGCTTTTTCCGTGGAGACAGTGCTAAACTGCCTTCTGAATACATTAACTGAAGTAGACTTGATAAAATAGTGCTTGTTTATGGAACATCCTATTGCTCAGTAATTGAAGCATGGACTTTTCAGTGGTTGCCCCTCTGCCCTCTGATTTCTGTGTGTTCTTAAATAACTTCATCACACTGAAATTGACTTTTCACTTTGGAAAATAGGGACAATAAAATTTCCTGTTGTAAAAGCTATGTACATAGGTCCATATAAGAGGATGCTAAGTGTAATGAAGCCCAAGGCATGAACACAGAGGTTTTTTTTTTCTTTGTGGCTGTTGTTTTTAATGTACTGTGTAATTTTTGTGTTTCTTTTGTATGTTCTTTCCCCATGGTACAACCTCTGTTGTCACTGTATTTGATTCCCGTGCCCTGAATCTTTTTTTGTGTGTGTGTTTTCTTTTTTTTTTTTTTTTTTGGTACTGGGGATCGAACCCAGGACGTTGCGCTTGCTAGGCAAGCGCTTTGCCACTGAGCTACATCCCAGCCCTGCCCTGAATCTTGTATATACATTTTTCTAATTTGGGGAGGGGAAGGGAAATAACAAAATGCTGAAACAAGGATATGGGTTGACCCATTGTAACAATGTACAAGACACTATGGTGAAAACGAACTTTACAACTTGGAGGGGGAGGGAGGAGTTGGGAGGTGGGGAGGTAAGAGTTGGTAGGAGGAAAACAAAGGAGGGAGTAATAATGCTCCATAGGAAATGTACTCATTACCTTACTCATGTAACTGTAACCCCTCTGGTACAGTATCTTTACAATAAAAAAATTAAAAATCCTGTTGTATAGTATTGTTATATATGGAGTAAAATGAATCTGTATGTGTAAGGTTTATCAACCATAACATATCAAAAAAGCTACTGCCAGGAGCAGAGGCTTACCCCTATAATCCTGGCTACTTTGGAGGCGGAGAGCAGGGAACTGTTGCTTGAGGCCAGCTTGGGCAAAAGAAATCTGCGAGATTCTGATTCAACCAATGGCCAGGTACAGTGTCATACACCTGTCATGCTTAATGACACAGGCAAGTAAAAGGACAATCACAGCCCAGCCTGGCCTGAGCAGAAAATAAGAATTCACTCTTAAAATAAGCAATGCAAAAGGGACTGGAGCTGCCATACGTGGTAGAGCACCTGCGTAGTGATTGTGAGGCAGAGTTCAAATCTGAGTACCATAAAAAAAGAAAAAAGTGGAGTATTATAAAGTTTCTAGGAAAAATATGAATATCTTCAAAATTACCATTGGCATAGACAAACACTACCAGTTATTCTATACCATTCACATATTTGATTCCCAAACATGGGAACTGTTTAATATCAATAATGTGTGTGCTATCGGACTTCAAGGCTTACTAGGACACTAAGCAATGAAGACAGCGAGTGCAGTACAGGTTCAAGAACAACCAAGTCAGTAGGTCAGAATCAGAACCCAGAAATACACCTAGGCAAATGCCATCCTGCTACTTGATAAGGAAGCAAAGACAAGTCAAGGGAGCACCAAAGGCAAACTTTGGGATAACAGCAGGAATCTGGAAATAAACAAAGTTTATTGGCTGAAAAAACATGATGAAGACAGGGTGATGACTAAAAAGCTAAACCTCAGTCATCAGTACCTAGTGGAAAACCAGGAGTGACCCTTGTGACAGCACATCATCCTGAATTCCATGCAAAATAACCTAATTAACAATTTGTTGCTCTTAAAAACATATGCAAGTAGGGGGGGACATAAATCCTGGCATCCTTACTAGAGAGATGAAAGCAGTTATTCTGTATTCAAAGCATTTTCCACCTGAAAATAGGAATGAATACAAGATGGGTCTTCTGTTACTTGATCCGCATTGAAATCATGTTCAGATTGCAGCTTTCAGAATATGAAGTATCTGAAAGAACTTGTCTGCAGCAAACAGCAGCCTAATGTCCACTTAGGCTTTTTATATTCTGGGTTCTATGGTTTGCAAAATTGATTTAAAAGTAATCTGAACTAAAGAACAATTTATATAAACCATTTCATTGAAATTGTGATGAATGTGTTTGAAATGTGAATTACAACTGAGGAATAATCAATACAATGGGATGTTTCTGGCTTAAATTTGTAATGAAATAAATTAGAATATATATGTCATTATTTATAGTTTTCACTGAAATATATTGATGTTGAATATATAGCATGCTGAATATATATAATGTTGACTATATATGACTGCTGAATATAGTATGCTTCACTATATTTCTTATGTGCAGTAAAATATAATGCTTAAAATATTTTAGTCACAGAGGTTATTTTTATTCATTGGTTTGGTAGTATATAAACTATATACATACATTTTTTCCTTTGAATACCTTTTCAAAGTGTAGTAAGAATTACTTTCTAATATATTATAGTCAGGTAATGGTGATTAAAACCTATAATCAAAATACTAGGCTCAGAAGATCCTAGTATTTTGAAGTCACCCCAGGCAGGAAAGTTCCAGAGACTCTTATCTTCAATTATCCAGCAAGCAGCTGGAAGTAGAGATGTAACTCAAATCCTGAGCACAAAAACTAAGGGACAACACCTAGGACTGGAATTCAAGTTCTCATTTCCCTCTCTCTCTCTTTCTTTCTCTCTCTCCTTCTCTCTCCCTCCCTCTCTCTCTCCCTCTTTCTCTCTCTCTCTCTCTCTCACACACACACACACACACACACAGATGCATTACATTGCTCTGGGTGAATGTGAGAGAAGAATAATATGATATTTGCATACTACTAACCAAAAAGAATAAATATTTCACAAAGCTTATCAAACAGGTTCAAAAAAGTCACTGTCCTGAAAGACAAAGACTGAAAACATGTATGATGATTAAATTAGGTCAATTAAAAATATATGAATGATGCTTATATTATAGGTAATAGTATTGTAGCAATGTAAAATTTCCTGAATTTGATCACTGCTGTGAAGTTTTGCAAGAGCGCCTTCATTATTAGGAACTAAATGCTGAAGTATTATAAGTATAGTTAAAAATTATGACCGATGTTAGATTCAGATAGTTACATGAAATACAATTTCATAGTAACACCTTCCCTAATCATGTATGTGTTAGTATATCAAGGAGACAAAGAGCAAAAGAAAAAGAAGAATAGCAAATTGCATATAGATATAGATATATAGATGTAGATATGCAACAGTTGGTACATCATCCACATATGTAGTTTATCAAAATAAGTGTTGAAGCTGGGTATAATGAGAACGCTCTACCTCTACGAGAGGTACAGGCAGGAAGATTGAAAATTCCAGACTGGCTTGGGTTATGGTGCAAGATCAAAGCGAGCTGCTTAAGCCACACAGCAAGATCCTATCTAAAGAAGTAAGAGCTAGGAGTGTACCTCAGTGTTAGAGCCGCCAGCCTAGCATGTGCCAGGGCTCAATTCCATGAAAAACTTGAAGCAAAATAGAAGCTCAAAGCAAAGTCTTTTCTCTGGATTTCATGCAGTTCAACTGTTCTTTAGTTTCTATGGTTACAATTCACCTTCACCTAAAGAAACAGAAATCCTGTTTCAAGTGTCAGCTTTTTGTTGTGGCTATTGTTTTGATGCTCAAACTTGAACCCGCAGCCTCATGCACGCTAGGCACAAGATGTACCACTAAGCTATATTGCCAATCTAATTAGGATAGGGTTTTTTGGTCAATACTTCGGTGGGTTTTTTTTTTAACTATCTTTAAGTTGTTGCACAAGGGGCTGCCATTTAACAAAGCACTATATCTGATCAAGATCATCCCTTTCAACACTCCACACCCAGCCTTCCCCTACCGACCCCTTCCCTCACTCTTCTTAATTCCATAGTCTATACATTGAATTCTTATCTGATTTCTCCCCCTTTACCCTTCTTTCTTCTACTCCATTTTCCTCCATCAACCCTTCCACCACTTACCCATCTGGCTGTACCTGTAACTGTATAGGCTGTCATTTTATATTCAGTCAGGTTTTCTCTGGAAACCTCTTATGATTTCAGTATTGCTTCTGACGCCCAAAATAAGACAGCTTTTTTTCTGCTTCATTTCTATGTATTACAAACTTGCATTTCACATATGGTATTTGTTTTTTTTTTTGGGGGGGGTCCGGTCGTGGGGCCTGAACTCTAGGCCTGGGCGCTGTCCCTCAGCTCTTCAGCTCAAGGCTAGTGCTCTACCACTTGAGCCACAGAGCCACTTCCAGCTTTTTTCTTTTTTGCTTATGTGGTGCTAAGGAATTGAACCCAGGGCCTCATGCATGCAAGGCAAGCACTCTACCACTGAGCCACCTTCCCAGCCCTGATATTTGTATATGGTATTCCTTACCTAATCTACCAGAAGCTGTCTTTGACCTTTTGTTTTAAAACCCTTTGAACTATGCTGGACATGACACTTGCAATTTTGTTTGTTTAATTATGAGACCTTTAGGTCTTCACTCATTTCTAGAAAATTCTCAGTTAAGATTATTTTATGATTCACTTCTGTGTCTTCTTTCTTTCTGGTTTTGGAACTGCTACTTCCAAAGTTTTAACCTCTTTACAGTACTTGTCATGTAAGTTTTAGGTAAACATTTATTAAAAGTTTAGCTTACATATAGCAAAGTATGCAAGTAAGTAGAAAATTATGAATTCTTAAAAAGTGAACAATGTGCCAGGCACTGGTGGCTCCCACCTGTAATCCTAGCTACTCAGGAGGTTGAGATCTGAGGATCAGAGTTCAAAACCAGCCCGGAAAGGAAAGTCAGTGAGACTCTTATCTCCAATAAACCACTAGAAAACCGGAAGTGGCACTGTGGCTCACGTGGTAGAGTGCTCGCCTAGAGCTGAAGAGCTGAGGGATAGCGCCCAGGCCCAGAGTTCAAGCCCCATGGCCCCATGACAGACAAAAAAAAAGTGTACAATGCTATATCATCAGCACTCAGGTCAAGAAATGTTACCAGCATTCCACAAGGTTCCTTTGTCCCTGTCAGAGGCATAACTCAACAGAAAACTCAAGCCTAGGAGAATTCCAAGTATCTTCTAACTTTATTAGAAGAGCTTTGCCTGACTTTGAACTTTACATAATGGAATCAATTAGACCATTTCCTTTTGTGCCTGGATCACTTGCTTGACATCATGCTTATGGTATGGATCTGCGTGGTTTGTGTGTAAAATTAATCCTCAGTTCTCTTTTGCATTCCATTTTATAAGTGTATTACAACACAAGTTGTCCGTTCTATTTCTGGGGACCATTTATGGATAGTTTCCAATTTCGGCTGCTAAAATAGTGCTGCTGTCCACATTTGTATGTGTCTTTTGGCACACACATGCTGACATTTCTGTGGGTTATAAAACTAGAAAAGTAACTACTGGGTCATAAACAATCTGTACAGTTAGTTTTACACAATCTACCAAGCAGTTTCCCAGAGTATATGTGAGCTTCACTTTTCTCCAAATCTTTTCCAATACTAGCTTCTTTTTCTATCCCTTTCTAATAATATACCAAATATGTACCCATGCACATTATAATACACTTAGCTATACTAATGTATAACTTGCATATTATATAGTAGATACACTATATTGTATATTATGTTATATATCTGATATATAGCTTATAGTATGTGTATTATAAACTATATTGTATAGTATATATTATAGACTATAGTATACTATACATTAGAAATCATATAGTATATATCATAGTGTTTATATAGTATATAGAGTACATAGTATACAGAGTGTATGTACCATTGTATGTAATATGGATACTATATAGAGTATGTACTATAATACTGTATGCTATATAATATGCATGCTATATATTCAGTATGGCTCAAATATATTATTCGGGAATGCATACTGCCTTGTGTAGAGCATAAGGTATACTGCATATACACAGAGTAAAATATTGCTATGGACAGCATATTTTTGTTCCCCTAAAATTTGCTAAAATTCTAACCTCTATAATGTTGGTATTAGCATGTGGAACCACTGAAGTTAATTAGGTTATAACTGAAGTTAACTAGGTTATAAAGGTATTGCCTTCATAAATAGGATGCATCCTATTACAGAATGTAGCCAGACTAGTACCTAGCTCTCTGTCACCTTATGAAAATAGAAGTAAGTAGCTTTCACCAGAATCTAACCATGCTAAAGCCTCGGGTGATCACACTTCCAACTTCCAGAACTGTGTGACCAATCCCCTCTATGTATGAGTCATTCAGTCTGTTCTGACTACTACTATCTACTCTGTGACAACTGTGTGAAAGAACGTAAACACTATCATCTAAATTTGGCTATCACTTATAGTAAAGTGGAGTTCTTTTTGCCTGTCTGTTTATTCTTTATCTTCTTTGCTTTGAATGCACTCGCCCAAGTCTTTGGTTCATTTTCTTTTGGCTCTCTGCTCCTTTTCAATTAGTTTGGCTCCCTTCTAGGCACATTTATTGCAGGTACAAATCTACTTATTTCACAGCAAAGAAAGAACAAGAGGTTCCCTGATACCCTTTTCTAGCACACGAGCCCAGTGACATAACTTCTTTAAACAGTTACTAACAGCAACCAAGACATAAGCTAGGGCCTAAATTGTCAACAAGTCAGGATACTTAACTCTAGTATTACTACTACCTATGTCTATTCATATTTTCCTTAGTTTTTAACTAATTTCCTTTCTCCCTTTCAGTATTCCATTGTGATACCATGTTACGTGTAGTGTATTCAGTACAGGAATGTGCTACAATTTGTTTTATCCATTTACCTTTTGAATCACATCGTGTTTCCTAGTCTTCGGAAATTGTGTATTTAGCTGAGTAAATATTCAGAAATACAATTGCTAGATTACATGGCAAGATAAAACGTAGATTTGCAAGGAAAGTGGCAAACTGTCTCCTAAAGTAGACTGGATTGTTGTTCTGCATACTTACCAACAAGTCATTGTTTGGATTTTGTCATTTGCATAGGTACTGGAATGTATCATATTCTGTTTACATTTTAATTTCTTAATAGTATTTTAAAGTATGTATTTGCCCTGTGTTTGGTACATGTCACCACGGAATAATAGTAACAAGTACTGGTGAACTGATGCATTTAACATCATGTTTGTGCATAGTGCTTAGGTATGTAATCATAGTCACAAAGGATAAATCTATGTCCAATCAAATGACTCCATCACTTTTAACATATACCCTTAGAAGCTCACTTCATCTGGGGGACCTCACGTATCTCCAGCTGAGGTAAATTTTCAGAATTTACACAGTAATCCTTTACTATGGAGAAGGATGCAGGCATTACAATGATTGTTCCTTTAAGGATCCTCATAAGATTCTCCCAAAGGAGACACTGGTCGTGGCTACGTTGATGCTGGCAGCTCACGAAGCCTGTAGTCTCCAGGGAATTCTCATTTTTAAGCCAGTCCACACTCAACCACCAGCCATTTGTCAACATCCTCAGGAAAGTATGGCTATCCGCTTAGGGCTCCAATGGCTTTATCTCCAGATTTCTCATGTAATGTTCTATTAAATAATTAATGTAATAGAATTAATCATACCTATTTATGGTTACTTAATTTTGCTTTATTTTTTAAGACAGAGTCTTGTGTTGGGGGGAAAGGGGGAACTCTAGAGTCCTGTGGGAACTATGACTGCCTGCAAGAAATGTGACAGGAGTTTGAATGACAGCAGTTGGTAAACCGTGTTTGTGTGGCTGTTTACACAGGACTATGCAAGTTTGACCTTCTTCAGTAATCCTGTCAAAAGACAGGAGTAGCTCTGTATATACTTATCTCAATAGGTGCTGGTATGCTGGATGTGTTCTTGAAACTGCCTACCACAGTACTTTGGGATTTTTTTGGTTAGCTACCTCTTGGAATGTACACTTTTATTTTCCCTGTAACTGTCTTAACATAGGTATGAGCCAATGAACTTCAGTTTAACTATCTCTGTAGTTAGACGTATTCCTCAACTTGTCTGTGAAATAAAGGGATCATCTCTGAATCTGCATCTCTTCATTCATCACCATGAAATCTGCTGGTCGGAACCAGGAATTTTTGTCTTCTGTGAGATTGGAATTCTCAGAATCTCTGCCTCTGGAGAAATTCTCCTACTGTTTACATATGTCTCGTTCTCACAGTGCTTTGTGAAGTTATTTCTACTACTAACTTACTTTTATTATAGCTCCTTTTCAGTGATTAGGTAAAAAATCTGCTCAAAACAAAATAATAGTCATAATAATAAGCTTGTGGAAAAATTTTGTGTGGGCGTCTATAGATCCCAAGATTCTTAATTATTATATCCACTTATTATTCCAAAGGTAATAAAAATGATATCCATATGTATGATTTATTAGGCCTAACACTTCAACTCCCCCTGCTAAATTCTCAACCACTTCTGAACTCCAACAACTCACCATTATAACCTATATCTGAGAAAAACACTTTTGTATATATATCTGAGAATAAAACTTTTGTATATATATCTGAGAATAAAACTTCTGAGTATGTAGTTGATACAAGCTGGTATTCAATTAATTTAGTTCATTAATATCTAAATATTTCCTAACACTTGTTCTGTATATTCTTCATGGATTTATTATTGCTGCTGTTTATTTTTGTGCAATATAGCAATGATTTCACTGTGATTACACAATGATTAACACAAACCTTTTCCCCCATGCTATTCCAGTCCTTTCAAAAGAACATTTTAGGGCTGCATAATAATCCAATGTATGCTATTTCATGTTTTACTTGAACATTTTGGTAATACAACATATCATTTTCAAATTTCCACTTTTAAGATAGATATAGTCATTGGGAGTAGAATTAGTGAGTCATAGAGAATCATGTCAGGATGGCTGATTCACACTGTTGTCTTTTATCCTACATTACTTAAAACTGATTCTAAAGAACAATTTTTGATAATTTGACTAAAGCAAAGTTTTACCTAGTTCTTTTAATGAACTTGCTTTGATTACTAATAGTGGAAACTTTTATGTGTTTCAACTCAGAAGAAGACTTATCTGGTTATAGCTAAGAAGAGTATGTCACCTGGGGCTATCCTCTATAGATTTAAAATCAAGCACTGCCTGGGATAAAACTTGTGCTCAGTTTCCTGTCCCAAGAATAAGCAGGAGCAGTCCTTAGAAGAGTGTTTGGTGCATTCTTACTGACCTACATCTGTTACTTGTTTGTAGAATGTGCTAATGATGTTTTTCTACTTCTTTCTGAGATTTAAGTGTGTTTAATTTTTTAAACAAAAGTTTTAACTTGTGAGATAAATGTAATTTTTATTCGCACTAATGGCTATATTATTCATTCTCTCCCAGAGTTTTACAAAATCATCCAAAAAGTATGTAAGCAGCGAAAACGTAGAATGAAAAATGAGCTACTTAAAATAAATAAAGGGGTTAAATTAGTGAATATAGAAAAGGAAACCTGTAACCTTTCTCCATGTCCTATCAGAGGGCTACATCAAAGATTACTTCGTGTCATAAATCATGCATTCAAGTATGAAATGGGATCAGCTACCTGGTTAAGTTCAGAAACAGCTGCAGAGTTTGTTAAAAATATTTGTAATAGACTTTCTGGTGCCCATGCTAGTATAGTCAAAACCCACAAATGTGTGAAGAAAAAAATAGTTAACATTTTAGTGACATTTTTTAAAAGTTCACAACATTCAACAGAAACACTATAGCTGAGAAATGGAAAATGACTAAGTTACCTCCAGTATCTAAAAAAGGTCATAGGAATCACACAGCCACTGCACTAACCTCATGTCTCAGGGAAGCCTTACTTCACCATGAAGGAGTTTGACATTATTTCAGGGGACATAAGTCAGATTCACTGATTATGATCCAGGTCTCACACAAGGAGTATGACTTGATTTTCATGGCAACTATTAAAGAAAATTCCCATTTCTTAAATTAAGATGTTGAAATATAAGATTTTACTCTAATGATTTTAAGATTTTAAATTGGATAAAAGTGCATACATTCTTAATTATATATTCCCACAATCAAATATTCTTCTTCCTTTATTCATATTAAAAATCCAAAAGCATCACAACTCAATATTAATAGCAACAGTAAAACAGAACAACCAGAGAATGATACACCAAGAGAAGTTTTCAACTTAAAAATAAAATCCATTACATGTGTAATGAGTTCATCAATTTCACATTCATACAGTATTCATGTTATATGAACCACAAAGCATATTAATAATAAAGTGATTCTTAAAACTTATTCAAAGGAGACGGGTCTTTGAAGAGATTATACTACAAATGGAATGGGAAAAAATTGAAAATGCAGGCAAATAGGTTAAAAAAATTTAAACTGCTTTGTTGACTTGGTCAAGAGATAAATGTAAACTCAGAGTAGGCTAATGTAAAATAATCAGATTGTGAGCAGGAAACACTACCAGGAAATCTAGTATAAATCAAAGTCTTCTTGTAGTTTGAATAAGAATTTGGCTGATGGAGTTATAGAAACTGCTGTATAATATTTTAAGGATGGGTCTTGATACACTGCTCTTAAGAATAGATTCTCTACAAAGCATCTCTGTAAAATACTATGGAATATAGAGAGTAAACACTGGACTATCTAAAAAATACTAAGACAATGGAAGAAAGAGGTATTGCCATTTTTAAATCATTTTTCTATATTTTTTCTTAAAAATTAATCCTATGATCCAATAACATTTTAACAGGCTGCCATTTCTTCCTTAGATTATCAAGGAAGAATAAAAGAAAAACTTTGACCTCTAGCTAAATGTTTGAAAGACTCAAAGAAAATATCTAGTGTACAAACAATTTCTGACAAATATTATTTTTACATTTTTTTCTTTAAAAACTAGTGATAGTGACAAACTTGTATATTAAGGTGGAATAATATTTGAAAGTAAAACAAGGAAGTTATTTCTTTTGGCTTGAAAAATTCATATTTATATGAAATATGTCTTTTTGTGTTTTTTTAATTAAGAATAAGCACTCTCTTTTCTTTCCTGATTGACTGTAAGGAAGAAAGAAAAGTTCAGACACTGTGGGTTGTCTGGAAAGGAATTTAATTGGGGAGGTTGCTACTGTGGATGTCACCTAGAATGGAAATTCACCGGAGCATGTCTTCTTTAGTGCTACACTATTTTCCTCTCTCCAATTTCTAAACCTATAGCATGCACTACTATATAAAATTTCTATTTCTGGCACTTCATAGAAGAGAAGATCTCTCAAAGTAGTAATAAATAGTTCAAACAGTTTCTCTGGAGGTGGTCATTATACACAGGATCCCGAGTCTGTGAAGTTTTTTTTTTTTTTCCTTCCCTATAAATACTACAGAGCAGCAAATCACCTCTTCCTAGTTCAACTGCATCCCATTTGCTTTCCCTTAGGCAGACAAAGTTCTTCCATATATTGAATAGGCTCGAGGTAATTTGGCCTATTGAATGAAGCTGGGGATTGAAGAAAAAGATATTTGAGAAAAGTATTTTATTTAGTCAAGTTACTTTCAGGTTTCTCACAGAGAAATAAAAACCCTTCACTCTACTATCTAGTTTCTCCTCCCAGAGAGAAATTAAAACTCTAACAGAACCAAAGTAAAAACCATATATGAACAAAAGTTACAGTATTTAAACTAGGATAGTACACCAATCAAGAAACTGAATTCAATGCTAATTTTCTAGAAATATGTTCCAAAAATACAAATTTTAGAAACAAAAGTTTCCACACATCTAGAAACACTCTTTAACTCAGGAAAACAAAGTATCATGATATTCAAACCATTCCATTAAAAATATACCTCTTTACTGGCTTAAAATAGTGCTTGATTTTCTATCATAAAAACCTAATAGTATAAAATGTTTTAAAGTACAATTGTGTATTGAGATCCTGAGATGATGCTAAAGAGTTTTGATTGGAAACAGCTGTGCTCATTTCCCATGTCTATTGGAATCAAATGAATGAACACCTGGAATGAAGAAGTATTGATCCAGACAATTCGTAAGAGCTGAGCGATTTGTTGGGGACAGCCTTGAGAGGAGCGCAGGACTGTCCAAGTAGACATGACCGTGTCATAAACGAAGCACAAAGTACCTTACAAAATGTTTCTGCAATTCACTAACAGAGAGGAAGAGACCAGGCTGGGTTCTAGACATGCGCAGTGTTATGATTTGAGAACCTCCTTGCATATTGAGAGTGCCGTGGTAAGCTGTATTTAGAGGCTGCTGTTCCATCCTAACAACAGTTAGAAAGCTGACAACAACTCATCATTGGCTAAGCATGATAAAACATAGATGATACTCTGACAGAAGCAAACTAATACAGAGAGTTAAAGGACCAGAATCTGCCAGAGATTTGGCAGGAGAGATGGATGAATAGGTACAACACACAGGGATTTGGGGCCAATGAATAGATTCTACATGATACTAATACGGGTGGATATATGTCGTATACATCTGTCAAAATTCATACATGTACATCAAAAGCAAACCCAAGGTGAACAATGGGCTTGAGAAGTGACAACATCATTTCACTAATTACACTCAGTGTAGCATTAGGATACAGGATGTTTACAGGGGGGCTTGTGTGTCTGTGAGGATTTTCAACTCAGTTTTTCTGAGAGCCTAAAATTGCTTTAGAAAACAAAGTTGATTAATTTAAAAAAAAAACCTAACAAGACAGGTTATGATTATCTTTCTCCCATTTTATTTTACCTTTGAAAGCAATGGTCAAGACTTGGCCAAGAGCATCATGAAAAAGGGAAGGTTGGGAGTGTACAGTGAACATTCTGATTATTTATCATATTTCTCCTCTGATCCCATCTCTTGCTCTTTTCCCCTCAATATAGTCCTCTTTACAGTTTCAGGTCTTATAAAAAAACAGTCTAGATTTCTCTATGTGAGGAAAAATATAATATTGATCTTTATGAGATTGACATGTTTCACTTAAAATGATTATCTGAAGTTCCATCCATCTCCCTCTAACGACATAGTTTCATACTTTATGAAAGCTTAATACCCTGCTGTGTCTGTATACCACATTTTTTGGGGTCGGCCGTGGGCTTGAACTCTGGGCCTGGGTGCTGTCCCTGAGCTGTTCAGCTCACAGCAAGTGCTCTACCACTTGAGCCACAGCACCACTTCCAGTTTTCTGGTGATTAGTTAGAGATAAGAGTCTCACAGACTTTTCTGCCCAGGCTGGCTTTGAACCGTGATGCTCAGATCTCAGCCTCCTGAGTAGCTGGGATTACAGGCAAAAGGAACCTGCCTGGCTCACATTTTCTTTATATGCACATCAGGTGATGGGCACATGGAATCCATATGTTGGCTCTTGTAAACAGTGTGACAATAAACATAATATTCAGGTACTTCTCAAGTTGTGACTTTGATTCTTGTGATACCAAGAGCAATATAGCAGGATCATAGAGTAGTTGTATTTCTAGGTTTTGAAGGAACCTCCAAGCTGATTTCCACAGTAGGTAGACTAATGTATATTCCCACCAACAATATTTAAAGGTTTTTTCCTCCTACGGTATTTGTTGTTTTCTTGATCCAGCCATTCTGGTTGTAGAATCTCAATGTAACTTGAATTTGCATTTTCTTGATAGATAAGAATGTTGCGGGGG